>NC_043978.1:36579293-36741793 GCF_902148855.1 Sphaeramia orbicularis
AACCCTGAAATTTGCACTGTGTATGCCTCTCTGTTCTGTCTGCCCAGCAATTTTGTCCACAGTTGCAGATGCTTAGAGGGCAACACACCAGATCTGTATGTTCTGGAAAGTTGTTCCTATAAACAGATTTTTGCACATTCATTCATCAGAATTTGGGTTTGGCTTGAGGGCATGTGAGCTGATCCTGTCTATCTAAGGGAGACGGCTTCACATTGGAGTCAGGGAAGCCGGGCCATACATGAGGTTTGGCTTGTCAGAAGACATTTTCCGTTTTTCTGGACATGGCACGTTCAGCTGCTCTTTAGCGGGCTTCGTATAGGCAGCACCTACCCACATAAAAGTAGAGCTCATTTTCACAGAATCGTGCAGCCCCTGGGGTTTAACAGTCACAATCAAATGTTTTTATTTGGCTTCATTATATACGATGCCAACAGAAACCTCAACATCTAAATTTAGCGTGCTCCTCTATTTAAAGATAATTAGGTGTTTAGTAGAACAATAGATGCTGTATACACTTATCTCACCACCTATTTTTATCTAAACTTTAGCTATTTTGTGATAGTTTTCGATAAATTACAATCAAATAAAGGAACATTACAGCTGTTTTTGCGTTGAATTGTTCCTCTAATGAAACGAGCAAACAGAAAAAAAACTTCCATCCGGTTCTGTGGAAAATTATACGACATTGTGCATGAGAACACGACGGACTAGATGCTGCCTTGTATCAACATGCAACACGGCTTTTGATGTCAGGAAGCTTTACACTACTGATGATCTTTCACATGTTCACAATCCAGCAACACCACACATTAGTCGCTCTCCAAATGGGGTTATAATCAAGCCATAATCATCCAAAGTGCTCCCCATGTTCGCTTAATCATTCAGGAGCTACGACGTAAATATTTAAGATTTACTACGCCCTGTCTCGCAGCTTTCCACTTCCTCCTCTTCGTTCAAAGATGAGACTTTCCTGGCTGTAAATACTCACACAATGGAGCTTATATAGCAACTGAGGATACCCGCAGATATGAGTTTAACAGCTACGCAGATTGGTCTCCTGCTGCTGGCAAGTATTTCTCAAGGTCTGCAGGAATATTTTAACACGACAAAGAGAGGATTTATAACATGCTATAGAAAATAAGCTATGTTGTGGTTGTGGCTCTCTATGTCAATAACAGGGGCATGCGCCTTCAAGGTCTTGGACTGTTCAGTTTCAATCATTTATTGTTTCCCAATGAATAGATATATTGTTGATATCGGACTTGAAGCACAGTGTGTTGTTATGCTCATATTGTTGTGGTTTTGATTAATATTAGTGTTCACTGAACCCTTGGGAACTATATGTGTTTGTTCACAGCTCATGACAGCGACATGGGAATACCTTGTTTATAGCAAATAAAAGACAATGAAAGTCAGTCCACTATAGGGACAAACAACTCCAAGTGCACACTCTTAAGAACAATAAACAGTATTTTATTGTAATTGGTCACATCTGGCCATAGGGCTGAACAAAGCCTGCTGTGGAAATAAAAGCAAAACGAGTGGATTAGGTGCAATCATTCAGTAAATAATACAGCTGTCGTGCTGTAACCTAAGATATTGTGAAGTTAGATTTTTGTTTTTGAGCTCCGGATCTGAAACGTACCAAGTGTATGGAGCTGATGTGGTCAAACCTGCCACTCAAAGCTGTGGTGTTCCTTCATGGTGGGAGTAGCTCTTCATCTTCTGTCTTTTTTGGAACATGTGAATGGGAGAAGAGACGTATTGACAGCAGGAAAAAAAAAGTCGTTTGATGAGCGCTTGTAAGTCTGTCATACTGCCCAGTGATGGGAAAAAAAAAGTGTAATTCTAATCCTGATGGAGCTCAAGATTTTATTTCAAATACAGCTTTAAAGCCAGAGAAAACTTATGATTGCTATTTAGTTTTTAATGATAAACAGAAGAGCATAAATGATGACTGATGGTTCCCTTCTGCACTTCCAATGCAGATCTACTTTAGTAAGAGTTTAAACCAGATGTGAAGCACCTGCAAAGCCGCCATTGTGTGACTAGAACATTTGGGTCCCACTGAAGAAAGTCCCCAAAGAAGAATCTTTGCGGGAGGATGATAATAACTGTCACATCAAATATGTTTTGTGCTGTTTCAGCCCCAACTTGTTGTATATTCAGATGTTCATGAAGACGAGCAGACTGCGAGGTCGCTGGAGGATAACGCTGTCTTTAAAACTTGTAGTCAAACACAGAACCTGAGGGAAAACTCTCTGTTCGGAGCTGGGTTGCATAAAAGCTAACATCAGAGAGCTTCCAAAGACATATGTCACATTAAAGAAAAATAATTCCGGTAGAGTGGTGGGACTGGGTTTAACATGCATTTAATCTGGTGTGTCAAAACACTTCCATTTCTGCTGTAGTAGGCTGTTTTGTTCATTTACACACTACGCTTCAATAAGTTTTCCCAACATCAATTCATCCTCTATTTGACATGGAGAGTGAGAATATAAAATAACGCTCATTAGCTCTGTTTGCTATAAGAGCAGCAACATATAACATGGTACGTTCAGGTCGTTAAAATTACATTTTCTATAACTCACCAGCCAAATGTGTAGTCTTAAAAGTCTTAATGTATGTTTTTATAGGAGGAAGTCAGAAAGCTAAGACTGATTGTAATCAAAGAACTACAATTATCAGGAATGAAACTATAGATTGTATATAAATAGTGGATGAACACGCCATGATGGGTTTTTTGTGAACTGTAATTTTGAAGCTTCCATAGGCATATATTTGTGTTGCCAGATTAGTTCTATGGAAATAAACATGGAGAGTTGGAGAAGAGTGAGGGATGAAACGTCTTACTACTTACAGTATAATAATAAAGAAGAGGCTATACAGTACTGTGGGACTAACATTCTTATGTGTCTATTATCACGGAGCCAATCAGAGCCCTCATTCTACCTGTCACCCTGCTGCCACAGTACTGTGGCAATAAGCATCTGGTTACAGGAAAAGGCTAGGGTACCAGTTACTGGATCTTTTGCGGATTCTAAAAGTTTTGTGTCCAAAGTTTTGGCGTTGAATAATCCACAGAGGTGATGTATATAAAATTTTACTGTGGTACTATTATCACAGAGGGGGAGATGAACCATAGAGCCCAAAACCAGGCTGTACACATTCATTCTCTTCTCTTTTATGTTGTTCAACCTTGCCCACGGGCTGGATTTTAAACTACCCATTGTTAATACTGATCTTAATACTGACCATAAGTCTTCTATTAGTTTATAAGACACCTGTGATAGCTCTTCAGTTTTCATTCTCTTTCTAACCACAGGCCTAGATAGGAATGTTTGCTCTCAGTCAGTTTCTCAATTCTGCATGTTTTGTAAGCTACTTTGTCTTTAATGATATCACAAGATACAGCATAACCCAACTCTCTAAACTTCCCAGGAAGACTCCAAGGTCTTGCATTCTTTCTGTTTGTATCTTATTTTCTTTCTTCTGCTTAGGGACAGCGTCATACATCATATTAACCAATCACATTTAAGCTTAGCGCAGGCTACTATAAGTTAGACTGACTTCCTGGACAGGTCAGAACTGACTTCTGACAGAGGGCGAAGCTTCGTTTGTCAGTTTCTCCCTTGTGCACAATAAAGGAAGGCCTGACTGACAACCAATCCATTTTCCACGAATTTCTTTGTCGTTTACGCCTCCACGACACCATGTTCTTACTATTCATGTTTTTATTCTGGATTTTATTTTTATTCCTATTACTACTATCATGCATTAATTACAACGCATATTAACCTTATAACTACTTGATTTTTTCTATCCTTGACACGGATAATGAAGGAAATCTTTTTTTTAAGCATAGAATTTCTCTTATCTTTTTAAAATAATATGTTGTATTAATTAATTGTATTTATTCTATTTATTTTACCTTAGAGAGGAAGGTGCAATACGCATTATAGGTGGATTACATAATTGTGATTTTTTTGACTCCAACGTGTCCGAATGTGAATGCAGCAATGTGTTGCACTGTTCAAAACAAATGTCCCTGATCCTGATTTCAGTTGTTTAGTTGGCCATTTTAACACTCCTGTAAGGAATTACGCTGTTTTGGAGCCAGTCCCGGTGGGTATCCAAGTAACTGCAGATTTTGACACTTATGCACTGGTTTCGAGTTTCAGAGGGTTGAAAGAAAGTGTCAACTTGTAAAAATAGTTGTATGATGATAATATCGGTATCTATTACAGTAAACCACATTCATGCCTGTGCCCATCAGATTGTTTATTTCTACTTTATAAACACATACTTACAATTACACACAATATTTTTCCACACTTATTTATGTATATTTCTTTCAATTATCATTTGATAACAACGTCTACTACACATTATACAAACTGCTGTTCTTTTCCAACTAGTTTTTGTTATACCTGAATGGAACAACTGTAACACACAATTTCCCTCTGGGATTAATAAAGTATTCTGCTTCTGATTCCTCAGACCAGTCTACTGGGATAGTGGTTGCCACTTCAGGGAAATACCATCATAAACAGTATCTCCAAAACATGCCAGCTTGGACTCCAAACCCCACTGTGTGATATATCAGTTCTTCCACACCACTGTTACCCGACATGAGATGGATGACGTGAGAATGTAATAAGGAAAACATGGTTCCACTTCATCCTCTTTGGTGGGCTCTGAGATTGCCCCATCCCTCATCCTTTAATTTGTTTGGATCAGGATTTCTCTCATCTACAAGAGTCAGACAGAGGAGATTTTAACAGTGGAGAACGCCTTGACTGAATGCACATTCGGTCATACCTCTCACCAGAACACCTGAATTTTGTTGTTTCAGCTGCATGTATCCCCTCACTTGTATTATGTTTGGTTGCTTTCTGATGTGATCCGTGGCTGTTTGCATGTTTGTCAGTGGGACAGAGAGGAGCGGACACTTTGCATTGATGCAGAACATGTTTATAATAAGTCAACATGAGAAGCAAAATTTCAAAGTGGACTCATCAGCTTTTCCACATTACACCTCTAACCTCAGCTTTTAAGCCTGTTGTAAGTTATAAATTTAAAATAGGTTGTCGTTGACAGAAGAAACGCAAACTCTGAAATCCTGCAATGTTTTGCTTGGGCTCCGTGGGATCATGACTGTCCGGTGTCGTTATAGAGAGCCTGACGATCATAAATCCCTTGAGCTGGTGAAAGATGAAGCACAGATTGTTTCATCTGCTTTTAATTACTCAGAAAGAGGAGACGTTTATGTTTCCGAAATTCAGAACTAGTTGCTTCATGGTGGAAATAGTAAGCAGAATTTACAACAAGCAATCTTTAACATTTGTTAGCGTAAACATTTTAGAAACTGTTTAGACATGAATACGAGAGAAATTTGTTCATTATTCCACAGTTCTCACAACACCATCCTCTTTAATCACCGGTATTATAAAACTGTAAGTGTACATGTTTGTAATCAGTTCCATCTCACTGTGCAAATGTTACAGTAATTGGTGTTGCATGTCTCCCTTCCTCTGTTTGCTACAGCTGTAGGGATGTAGAGGACGGTGTATTTTTAAACATCCAGATGTGAGTATTCAACAAACCATCTGGACGGAGGTCCGCGTCGGCTTGTCCATTCAGTAAATACCTCTCAGGAAGTCCAGGTACACAGTATTTCACATGATTCCGTCCATGTTAAAATGATACCCATGGAGGTCTGTGGAACGCAGTAACACATGCAGAACAATCCATTTAACACAACATAGTGTGAGGTGTTTAACTGAATTATTGGGCTTTGAAAAATGAGGTTAACCCAGAAACCTGAGCAAAAACACAGGAAGATTTAGCAAGATCACATTGTTGAATTTCCTTCAGGATTAAGAGTCTGTCTGTCTGTCTGTCTATCTGTCTCTCTATCTATCTCTCTATCTATCTATCTATCTATCTATCTATCTATCTATCTATCAGGTACAGGCCAGATGAATGATTCCTCACACAAACACTGAGCTAAATGTGATTTGATGTGAAATTATTAAATGATTTACGACAGAAGGCGAGTTACTTTTGGCTACAGATCACTGATCACACAGCATTTCATCTTGTCTGTTTGATTAAATCCATTCTGTTTATTAGAGTCAGACTAAATGAATGCTTTTATAACACACTTATAAAGTAAATTGTAGCGCGTTGTTGACAAGTGACACCATATTGACCTCTTCAAAAGCAATATCAGAATTTAATTAATTTCAATATGCTCTCCACATGCCAATCTCACCATAATGAGATTAACATTATTTATTATTGTTCCCATGTTTGACAAGATGGAATTACACTGTGTCTTTATTTATTTTTGTCTTTTATATAGAATCAGCATGCTGAATTTCAAATGTCAAAGCAATGAATCCAGAAAAGGCTGCAGATCAGTGACACATTTTTTTCAGATGAGACAGAGGAAAAACATGAGTGTGTTTCATTTGTACCTTTTGAAGATTACTGTGATGTAGATTAAGCTATTCCATAAAAAGGCTAAAGTTCATGTGAAGTAAAAACAAGTATTTGTTTCTTATCGCATTACATAAAAAACTTATAAACTGTGACTTATGTAGCGTTGATCTGTGGAGTTACAGACTTAAAATGTTTTCATCAATTTTGAATTTTGGATTTTTTTGTACTTGCTTATGCAGTGGACTCATAATTATTGTAACCCCTCCCCTAAATGCTGTAATAATATAAAAACCATATCACTGGTTCTCCCACTTGATAGGAGTTAGATCAAGATAGTCATGAACACAAATGGGAAAAATCACCAAACATCTGTTATTTCTGACTTGACACCAGCTGCATCCTCCTGTTGTTGGCAACACCTGCTCCTTGATGAACCAAACAGAAATGCTGCTAATTCTGCTAATGCGAATGAAACAAAACACATTTTAGTCACCTAATATGCTATGGCATATTTGTAATATTTTCACCATTTTACATTGTTTCTGGCAGTACTTTCTGAAGGTTCCTGTATTCTGTGCGATAAGATTACTGTTACTGTTACTATGAGTATATGAAGGTGTATTTAATCTGATACTGATATTTTTCACTGGCTAAGACACTTTTTATTGTACTTCTGCCAGAGCAGGAGCCCATATTGCCCTCATTATGTTGATACTTTCAGCACCTAGATTTTAATGATTCTGAAACCTAATTTCATAGAGTTCCTGTTTCACTTAGTGGTTAGAACATATATTTTGCTTTACATGAACTTTAACCCATAAAGATCCAAACACCCACTGGTGACCAAACTCATTTACTGATATAAAAAGTTATATACCTGTTGATCCATGAATCCTGTCAATACATGTAAATAACTGATCTAAAATGCAGTTTGTCATGTTTTCATGGTCATCAGATATAACCCCTTTAGACGTTCAGAGGGTCCATAGTGAACGTGGAAACACATCATCATCGTCATCTTCTACAACAAGAATTCACCAGTAAAACCCATGGAGTTGGATGAATGACAGTGTATGGTGGTTTGTTTTATGTTCATGTAACCCTGGTGATAACACCGCGTATATACCACTTTAATTCATGTCTGCCTCCGGTGAGTGTGAGTATAATCTAGCGTTGTTTCATCATTTCTCGCGAGACGGTCACGTGGGTCGGTGCGACCAATCGGTGTTGGCGTTAGGGGACATTATGGGTCAAGTGACAGGGGTGTAGCCAATCGCGCCTAGTCACGTGACGGGAGTGTAACCAACCACTGCTCTATATACGCAGTAGTCAATCGCTCAGGTGTAGCGGAAATACCATACGTTGAAGGTTGGTTTGGATCCATTTTTCACTTCTATTTTAACCGCAAATAAGTTAACATTCAGTGTATACATTGTGGTGTTTAGGAGCCGTCCACTAACCCGACCCGAGCCGCGTTAACCCGACCGGTATGACCGGAGTTACCACCCTAATTGGTGAGTGATGCCGCGCTAACTTAGCCGCGGCTAATTAATTCATATGGTGTGGTTAGCCGGTGATTTTGCTGCCGTTTCCACACAAGGGTTTCTTCAACCGTAGTGTCCATGGATGTTTAATTTGACTTGTGATACGAACTTATTTATTGTGTTAATGATATGACCAATTAATGAATTGATATTGTGTACTCACTTTCATTACTCAAATGTGTTAATGATTTGATTAATGCTTGAGTTGAAGATTGTTTATTTATTTTCATGACCTCATTAATGATATTGACGATCTGATTAATGCATGAATTGATATTGTCTTAATTTCCATTACTTAACAGCATTTATGATTTGATTAATGAATGGATTCATGATTAATTAATTTTGAATATTTTTTATTTTAAAGTGTGATTAATGTATATTTATTGGATGGTTGAATGCACTATTGATTGATTAATTGAATTTGATTTAGTAATTAATACAGTGATATATTGTGTGCACACTGGATTTAACCTGTTGTTTGTTTAGTAATTGAAACCTGTTCTCTATACAGGCCAGGTTGTTGTGATAATTCTCTTTGATGGCGAGCTAATGAACCAGGCTTTGAGCCTAGCCCACGACTTCAACAATTGCACTTACCCAGGGCGAAGAACCCCCTACTGCATCCTGCTGTTGGCTGGTAGGAGGGCTCTTTCGGCCCGCACTCTTTTTCACACTCTGCCCCTTAAGGCTGGTCTATGCTTGCCGCACAAATGTGACGTGTGGACAATAGACGCGGGCAGTCGGCATGAGAGTACACGTGGTGCTTTTATACTCCGGGTGGCTCTGTGCGGCATCTATTCCCAAACTGCAGGGGGCAGTGTGCTACATACACACGTCTATCACAGTAAAAAAACTAGAGAAGAAGAAAATTATCAATAAACTTCCCTCCTCCGGAGGGAAATTTGTGTCTTGTTTGCCTGTGTTTAATAAAATTCGAGAGCTAGCTCAACTCTCTCAGAATCTGTGGGACATTTGGGCTCCCCCCTGGGTCTCCACTTCTCCCTTTGGCAGTCTTTTTTGCCTTCACATATCTGTCCCGAATGTTTTTCCAGATTTATTTGTCCATTCCTCCTCTTTGCCGACTGTAGCTGCAATTTCCCTCCGTGAATTGTTCACTACACAGCTGTCGTGGTGGTCCCGGTGTGATGAATCATACAAGTGCCTGTACTTCTACCACCAGGAGCTCCTGAATGTCGGCCATGTTGTCCGCGCATCTCTTACAAATTTTCTGAGGTGTGCGACGTGGAAAGTTTCCGCTCAAGATGAGCCACGTGAAGGGGCGGGGCTGTGAAAATGACGTCAATTGACCGCGTGAAGCCGCGCGGAGCTCGCTGACGCAGTAAGCATAAACCAGCCTTTACATATTCACTCATTGCCCACTTCCAAAAGGTTTCCCCTTCCAACCCAAACTCTACTGCCATACCCGGATCCATGGACTCATCTTCATAAAATCTGTGTGGGTTTTTGAACAGTACAAACTTTGTTAGGGGACTTTCAAATCAGTTGTTAACTATGGTGTCGTATTCTTGTACAAATTGAACCGCTGCAGCTTCTTTTCATTTGTTTATTCATTACTGCACTGTTTGTTATATGCCGTTGTTCATTGTTTATTTTTCCAATACACGGTACCTATTTAAACACAACCCTCAGTCTCTGTTTCTCTCTCCTTGAGTCACTCCTAGTCTTCTGATTCACACTAGCCTTAATTGTTATATTAATTACTAAATAATTACAAATCGTAACTACACGTATGCTACAGGCAGTTAATGATATATTTTACTAAAAAGGTCACTTTTTCTTCAGTTTTCTGTTTTTGATATAATAACCCTCAACTTTAATCTGGGCTTTTATAAACATCAGTACATCATACATTTAATCAATTAATTAAATGTAGGAGAATACTTGATTTTCACTTAACAATGCAAAATACTGACCATAATATTAAAGTAAATGGTGATAAATTACTTACGAAAAGTTAAAAATAGAGGGAAAAATCATTTAGGAACTGCCACAAAAGCAGCATTGGGTCTTTATAGGTTAAATATGCAGTGATTGAGTATTTTTAGCATCACTGTACAAACGTTCCCTAATAACCTTTTAGCAAATTGTAATTCAAGTAGTGTACATCCATTCCATGCCTGTGATTTTATGCTCTGTAAAATATACCATATTATGCCCTTATGTTGGGTTTTTAACTTAAACAGATAGGATGGTTTAATATGTAACTGACAATATTAATCACCAGTCACTGATCAGGTTATGATCAGTTCAGAATGCAACCTGGACATGACTCTACTGGTGCGCTCCATGTCTCAATTGACAAAATCCATCCACTTTTCCATAAGGACATGAAACATCAGGTCATCTATATGTATACTTAGTCTTTGAAGTGGGCTGAGAGGTGAGAGCTGCAGATGGAATGTGTATATTTTCACAATTTGCTATTTTTTGGCACTGATTTTGGCTCCTGCAAATATACACAGACGAAAGATAAAATATCCCAAAAAGCAAAACTGCACAGAACTGCATGGAGTAGACAGCTAAATGAAGATCACTGCAACTGTAAATCACTATCTGAAATGCTTATAGCACGTGAGTTTTCATATTTTCAATGTTATTAATATAAAACCACCTGGCTACAGAATATCACAAACCAGAAGAATAGAAAACCCTGTCTTCCTCTCTCTTTCCTGTGGCTGATACTGATTATAGCTTAAAGTTGACATTCAGTGGTATTTCCCTTTAAAGCTTGCGGATAAGCCATTAATCAATCCATAACTATGCTGAAGAAAAACAAATGCTAAGACCAGCCATGAATCAGTATTGCAGAGCAGCCACATTGACTGCCCAATGTGGATTTATGGAGTAATTAATGTCTGGAGAATTCTTCCCAATGGAAGCCAGTGTGCTGCATCAAGTTTGACTTTGGGAGTCTGAATAAAGGCAAAAACGACTGCAACTTTGGAGTTTTTATTAGGAGCACATTGTGCCTTTAAAGAGTCAAGACTGTAGATTCTTTGTTTTTTTTCTTGCCTTCAAGTAATTACTTACATAGACCAAAAACAACAGCAAATTGATTCCACAAACAAGTATTTCCTATGTAGCCATAGCCTGGGGTAGCTTAGTTCCACAGACCTCCATTGTGGTCCAATGCACTATTGAAAACAACTTATCTACTTACATGTATCACACTGATGGTTATAGCCTACTAATAGTGTTAACACTGCCAATACATTATTATATATTAATATTAAACTATAGTGCCATGCTGCTTGTGTGTTTAATACAAGCTGGTTAAAATTCCAGTTAAAAGTTCCATGTAAAGATGTACTGTATTTTCTAATATGCCGTGACGGTTAAGAAACCATAGTATTTTTTTTTTTCCCTGAATCATGCCTTTTTCTGCTGTATGATGTATATTAAATGCGAAAACATCTTGGCCGAACTTGAAAGAACACACATTATCTTAAGCGGAGATTAGTGTGGTCCAGGAGGAGGAACGGTACCAAGTGGGCTGTGAGGGGTTTACACAGCCAAAAAATTGGAGACTTTTACTTAATGCCATTGCATAACAAGCTGAGTTATTCCAGACCAGACTGAGAATAGGGGAGGATTTGATGACATAACAGTGCCATCTAGCATTATTTGTGATAGTTTTTGTTGGACAAATGATATGTTAGAGTCATTTGGATGGTAATGAACCTGTCACGGAGCTGGAAAATCCTTTTTGCTTGTACGAAAGACGGTGGGCCCACATGGCTGTTTAAAAGCGGGAATCTCGCCTCTGATCAATCTGGGAGTTAGATCCTGAAGAGACGCCAAAACCCGAGACTAGTATAGTTACCAGTAGATGAAGTGACGATAAACTTCACAGAACAGCTGCTATCATACTCTGTCTGTCTGGGCCTCAGAGAACCTCCAAAGAATTTTCCACTCAAATCAACATCTTCTACAAATTCTAGTAAAAGGAGCAAATTATGATGTGTCTGCTTCTGTCTGATGCTGTTACACTATTTCCAGGTTCCTCTCTGGAACAATAAATTAGAGATGACTTCTTCTGCAGTTCCGAAGTAGATAGGTGGCCTTGTTATTATCCAATAGTGCCTGCAGCGTGAGAAATGAAAGTAAAGGAAAACGCAGGCATGTCAATCTGTGCATCTATAAACACAGCCATGGGTCTACAGCTGCTATAATGAACATTCACATTCTTGCACAAATTCATTTAACTGAGACTGCATTAGAAAACAAAGTCAGTGTATTATATGGCTTATTTTTAATGCATTCAATGAGACAAATGCAATTTTGCCAAAAGAGTTCATTTAAGAGCAGACTGCAGCTATTTTCCACTCAATTGATTTATTCAAGAATTAAAAGCCTGCAAGCCATGCACAACATGGCACGAGTGTTGGATTTATATATTTTTATCATTTCCAATTTGAAAGAGGCCCATTTCCTTTTGTTTTTATGTCACTGGCAACTAAAAGAGTGATGTTCTGACACCAGAGAAGATAACGTCACTGTCTTTTAGAAAGCAGAGATTTTTTCTGTGAATTATGCAGGGGCGCCATAAGGGGAAGAAAAGTGACTGATAGGATCCAGAAAATATTTGGACATTTTCTGTGAAGACTTTTAACTTATCACCATATAAAAAGTTTTGTTCACAAGGTGGTAATAATGTTTTTAGTTTTTTTTGCATTAGTTTTGTTTTGGCAAATGACCAATTCAATCCATTTTTATTTATAAAGCACAAATTTAAATAAACACAAAGGTTTCCACAGTGCTGTATAGTAAAATAATGTAAATAACAAAAAAATAATGACAATAAAATGCTGTCAGCCTCCCCCTCCTTATTTCATGATATGGTTTGGTCCAGGTGCTAGAGCTCCTAGCTGATGCCAGTAAATATACTTCCATAGAAAAAGTAACACTATCTTATTTGTATTTGTATATCAAGGGGAAAAGACACTGTTATCATTAAAAAAGTATATATATATTTTTTAAATAAATAAAATTTATTTTTAAAATGTAATTTAAGATGGCTTGCACCTCTCTCATCAGTCTTGCACAAAATCCTATTCTAAGTAGAATATTGATCTATGCCTGTACAGTGTCATATTTTTTAGGGTTTTCTCACTTAAGTGAAGAGATATGTTTTTCTCAGGCCCCCAGATCCCTGGTAGCACCCCAAGAATAATCTGAATGGATGAGACAAATATGTTAATGTCCAAATGTAAAGCTTATGTGTCTGACTATTTTTAACTTCAAAGCACAGAAAACGAAATGAAATCATACAAACCTACATTTATGTATTTAGAGTTTTGCATACTATATTCAGCAGACATCAGACTGATGGTTCTCAGGTCAACTCCCTGCTATTTCCCTGATGTGTCTCAGCTGCAGAGGCCAAGCAGCCTTTGTTGTGGGGGTTCCACATCCCTATGCGGACAGGCCGCTATATTCACAACATAATTGACAGCCAGCAATCAGAGAAAGCCGGGGGGCCCGTGTTCTACGCCAAAAATAAATGAGTCAAAAGCAGCTTAAGGAGAAACACAAATGGAAAATTTAGCAGGAAAACTTACCGCATGATAAGCATCTTAAAATAAAAAGAAAAGAGACCAATAATTACATTCAGGCTTTAATTTGGAGTTGTGTTTTGTTTCACAAGCATCCACCCGCTGCACCTGCCACAAATCAGATGTATAACACCACCAGCAGTCCGCTCAAACATGACTCACATGTGTCCTGATCTGCACCTTCCACCAATGAACTTCTACCTTCATGCAAAATGTCAACTCCCACGCCCTGCCAGTAGATTTTTTTTTTTTTTTTTCACTTTTTTTTTTTTATTAGAGGCTATAAAACCTCAGTCATGCATAGCGTTGGAAGCTGTAAAACTGACTGCTGTCACATTCCTTCATCTTGGATTTGACTGTCCATGACCTGTGTGGCATCTGCACCAAGGGGTTATGAAGTGGTACCACATGCTGACCTCATGATGGAGGGAATCCCCTCTCTGGAAACACGTCTCGTACCTGTTTCTCTTGCTCACTGAGGATGCAATACTTATGTCTTCCCATAGGGGCAGTAGATGAACTCAACTTATACCAAGCATGTTTCGATCTGTCAGGAACTTACCAGAGGGTCTATATACTTGTTCTACTACAGCCGTTGGTGATTATAGGTACTTTATATTTAGCTGCATGTCAGACGTATGCCGTAAAAACCCCACTGTGTATTTAATTACAGATCTGCTTTTAGTTTCAGCTGTTAACGTTTGGTTTGAAAAGCTCTATCTGTTGCCAAAGAGACACCATGAATGTCTTCAGTGTCATTTGAGGACCTCTGAGGAGCTGTGGAAAAACTTCACAAACCATTTTTAACTATAAAGTGCTACGCAATTGCCCATTTATATACAAAACCTGTCATTATTAATGCTTTTGAAAAGATTCTTTATTACTTTGCATGGTGTAATATCCTTTGTAAGATGCCCAGATCATATATGTGTGTGTTTCACATATTACAAAACACTTAAACTGTGTTTGGTGATGATTTATTTCAAAGAAAAAGTATCTGGATTTTATAGATTCTGAAAATACTTCAAGCTGTCCTCGGTATGAAATAGAAATGTCTTCCATCCCTGTGCAACGTCGATTTACAAAATACAGACCCACTGAGTTGCAGATACCAAGCGCTCCCTTGGCCTCAGTCATAATGAACAACAGCCGTGACTCTCTGCCGATCACCGGTCGTTATATTTCTGCCTGAAGGTATGAGGTGAGGCGAACAACAAGATGTCTTGCCATGTAAATCATCAGCTGCATGTTCAACAAATAGAGGAAACTTCCCCAAGCATTACTTGGAAACTGAGTGTGAATAAGGATGAGCAGGAAAGCTGACAAATCGCTGCTTCATTTCCCAGCATGCTCCTTCAACAAACACATACACACACATACCTTGGCCACAAAAAAAATAGGCAAAAAAAAAAAAGACACAGAGAGATAGACTGGGGGCATCTGCAGCTGTTGAATATCCACATGAAAATCCGCTGAAAGCATTCCTCACTTTTATTACTTCTTGCAACTGAATGACTGTTTGGTTCTTCAGAACATGGAAAATGAATGATTTGCAGAGCTGTTCTTTATTTATCCCATACAGACCCACCGACCAAAACCACCTACTGATCTAAACTGTTAGTACCTGTTGATCCACTAATGCTATCAATACATGTAAATAATTGGTGTAAAATGTAGTTTGTCATCTTTTCATGGTCATCAGATATGACCCATTTGGATGTTCAGAGGCTCTGTAGTTACCATGGAAACACCGTCATCTTCTACAACATTGATTCACCAGTAAAACCCATGGAGTTGGATCAATGACAGTGGATGGACCCACTGGGTTTATGATATATTTGACTGAAAAGTAACTTTTTCTGTTTTTTATACAATAACGCGCAACTTTAATTTGAGCTTTGATGAACATGTACTTGATCAGTAAATTAAATGGCAATGGCTACTGCCACAGTACTGTGGCATGAAGTATTGGTTTGTCTACTGCCACAGAGCCAATCAAATGTTAGCATGTGTGCTGTGACAGTAAGCACTAATGACCTTTTGTTGCCACAGAGCCAATCATGGATACTGTTCCATGAACTCATTGGCCTCTTGTTGTCACAGTACTGTGGTGATATAAGGCATATACAGGACACAGGACAACGAAATTATGTCAATCCAAAAAAAGCTGAATATCGTTTCGGCCTTTCATCCACATAACACCAGCATTGTCAGTGCCCTGAAAGCATTTTTGAAGAACGGGTCCCAGAGCGGAAAAATCTCACAACGCCGTCCTCGCATTGCTGTATGGCTAGGCAAAACACCACTTTTTGGAGACGATGACACCATAGTACCACATGACCAGAAGAGGAAAACCCTAGATGTAACCTCAGGCACACGCTCACTGCATTCTTCTGTGATTATAGTGTATCCTGCAGCTCTCTGTGTTTGTGTACAGCGCCACATATAGGTGTAGCATACGTATTACACTGTTTTAAGCCAGTCTTCCCGTTTCCACCTGGACACAGATATTTCTTGAGGCAATACATGTATGGACGCAAAATTTTTAGAATCCACAAAAGAAAAATACCACAAATGTTGTTGTTTGGACGTGACCTCCAGTAACTGGTACCTGAGCCTTTTCCTGTAACCGGATAGGCACAAGGCATGTGCGATGCTTGTGTCCACAGTACTGTGGCAGCAGGGTGACAGGCTACCAGTCTACACATGATAGAATGAGGGCACTGATTGATTCTGTGGTAATAGACAAATGAGAAAGTTAGTGCCACAGAACTGTGGCAACACCTTCTAAATGGAATACAGGAAAAAAACAGATTTATGCTGATATAAAACAAAATACTGATGATAATATTTTAAAAAATGATAAGTCACTTTAGAATGTTTAGATGTAGAGAAAATGTAATTTGGAAACTGACATAAAAATAGCGCTGGGTCTTGAATGGATGATGATGCTACATGAATTTACTTGCACTTTATTACTCGTTTGCATGGAACAAATCAAGACGCTGTAGGTGTGTTCTGGGAGGTTTGCTAAAATAATAATAAGCCTACTATCAAGCGTCTGTCTGCCAGCACTGTGACAGCACATCGACAGGGAGTCTTCTTACCCGCAGCCTCTTCAGACCATGTGATCTCAGACCGGATGAAAATGTGAAAACGGTCAGGGGAGTTTGGAGCGTTCTGCTCTGGTCAGGATCAGGTTTGACTGTTGGCTGAACGGTCCAGTGAGGCGCAGGGTGTTTTGATAGGAGGTAAGTGACATGATGCCCAAAGCCAACAGCGGATTATATATCTCACACATCTGTCAAATCTCTTAGACAGACTCACGCACCAAGCATTTGGAAATCCCGAGGGTCCCCGAGTGCCGAGGCCAAACTAAGCCATCTAGTTACGCTGCACTCCGCCTCAGCGTGAATATTATGTCCAATATGATCTCTTCAGCATGCATTTTGAAGAGTGCCACTGATGAGAAATACTTAAGAATTACGATATGAAAACACGAAGTAGGTGTATTAAATTGCTTTACAGCTTCATCGTGAGATAAAAATAAGTTTGACTAAACCAAAGGTGCTGTATCAGTGCGGTGGAAAGCTTTAAATCACTGAATATTTTCCTCAACACCCTGTCAAAACAGAAGATGCAGCCATTAGCTAGTATTAAGTTTATGCTCCTGTGCTGGAGAAAATAGCTGGAAAAAATAGAGAATGCCAAACCGAAAAACAGGCGCCGCATGCACAAAGTCAAATAAAAAGTGCAGACATGTGATTTCCCCTGGAAGCTGAAAATGTGCTTATTTGTGATAGTGCCCTGATATATATCCATGATGTTCAGTCGGCATGTTGAGGCGAGTGATGTATTAAGTTTTATTTTTATTTTGTTTACTTCATTTTCTTTACTATAGATAAATCTTTGTCTGATGTGATTTTTTAAAAAAAATTTTTAAGGATGATTCTGTAACAGCATTTACAAACAATGAGCGCTATTTCAGCAATTTTTAGACCAAACAATGAATAAGCAATGTACAGTTCAAGCTATATTATTTTTTTATAACTTGCATTTTTTATTTTATTTATTTTTTCCAAACATCACATTATCACACATCAAATACTAATATTAGAGCATTGGTAGATTACCCATCAGTAACCAGAAGGGGTCTTCATATCGATATAGTGGCTTTTTATCCCGCACACATCAACTTTGTATATAATCCATGTATATAATGTATACATACACCATAAATATCTACACAGAGGTGTCTAATTATAATATACACAGATGCATACAGAAGGTATGTGATCATTTTCTTTTCAGTGTGAATCCTCTTAGCCTTTAGTCTTTGAGATCTTCGAGCTGTATTATTAATAATTGCAATAATGTCATGAGTCACTAAGATGAAAGCCCATACCTGACACAGTTTATTTTTTCTAGCTTATTAGATGGATTGAATCTCCAGCTCTTCCATATTCACAAGGGTAAGAAGAGACCCTTCAAAAGGCTTAATCACTGACCTTAGTTTACATTTATATCAAGCTGCTTTCAAGGCAGAGTCAGAAATTACCTGGGAAGCTCATTATATCATCCTGTTTACCTTGGAAGACTTAAAGGAACTATTTCCTACTATTCTGGCAAGAGACATAAACAGGATTTGCCATAGCAGCGAATCCATTAAATAATATTATCATACTTCATTCAACTTGTTTACAGTGGCATCGGGGTTGAAGTTAAGAGATGCTTAATAAATTTAGGAGGAGTATAAACAAGAAAAAGCGCCATAGGCTCCCAGGCTTTGGGGAGGCCCTCTGTCGGTATTGTCAGACTGACAGACGGTGGCAGTCGCTTAATCCAAAGGGACGAAAAAACATTTGCAACAATTTAAAGTTGACATTTAACATCTTAATTGTTCCGTGTAATGGTTTAAAGAAGCATACACATAAACAAGCCCAAGGATTTGTGATCTTTTGCTTTTATTAGTGTGGAAAAAATCCGCAAACCAAAAAATTTGTGATAGTATCTGGCATTCCTGCGGCGCCTGAAGATCTCCGACTTCCTTCTCAGCCCCTGGTCGGTGGGACTTTCTGCTGATTTTGTGCATTCGCCCACCGGTCTGTGATTAGGCTCCAGCCTAATTTCAAATCCAGTTGAGGTGTTTCCAGTGTTTGTTCGAAGCCTCAAACAAATCTCCTGGAAACACAAGCTTTCCCATAAACCACAGGACACAAAACGGGAGGAAAATGTTTCAGCACATGGTGGACTTATGATGGGAAGAGGCTCAGATAGTAATATATACTCTGTTTGGCTGACGGTGCCAGAACCACTGAACAACAAAATGTATATTACGTAAAACGCTACTGAGAAACATCTTTGTACACACTTTTGCTGTACTGACTCCAAACCTTACGATGTTGTCCTCACTGGACCTTTATTCAGTGATGTTTTAGAACCGCTATGGTGGGTACAAATTGTTATGACAGATAAAACACATGGCCAGAAATATGAAAAATACAACCCAACTCCTGTAAAGTCTGTATTTCCTTTAATAGGATTCACATTTCACATTTGTCTTACATCATAATGAGGTAATGCATGAATAGCCAACAGGGTGCAGCACAAACCTACATGTGCCCTGAATTCTCCTTTGCGTTGTTAATTTTTTAGGTAAAAATAAATAAATAAAAAACACATTTCTGCTACGAACAACAGCTCATAAAACATCCAGATGTTTCAGCGGAGGTGATGGGAAAGATCCATGAACCAAACATTTTCCGTCCTTATCCAGTCTCCTAAAGCTAAATCGACTATGTAATCTTCATGGCTACAACATTGCAGTAAAATAAGGTAATACTTCTTGCCTCTATTATCATCATTAAAATCCTTTTGGTTCATGTAGTGTAATGATATGGCCAGATGCAGGAGTAAGTGGGAGTAAGCGCACATGGATTTTGGTGCAGTGCCTGCCTTCAGTTCAGGGAGATCACACGGTTTGGCCACTTTCGGTGTGTTTGTGCCATTGTAAATGTATCAGCCTCCCAGTATTTGTGTCAACGGCCAATTTCAGTGTACACTTCTGCTTATTTTGCAAAATGAATAAAGAACAAAGTGAGCAACTGTGATCTCATCTGGACTTGTCAGCTCCACCTTCAGACTGGTTAAACTTTGATCAGTACAGTGGTGAGAAGATCTTTACAGAACCACAAAGAAAGAGGCTGTTGAATGATTTTTACATTTGAGCTGCTGGATAACCTCTGTTAAGGTTAAACAACACATGAGACCAGCAATAATCTACAAAGCAAGGACTTCATTCCGCTCTTTGAAGCTTTTACATTTCCAGTTTCAAGTGTATTAGGTTAGATGGACTTTACCTGGAAAAAGGGATTACCTACACCTCCAGAAGGAAAATGCAAAGAGCACTTGCCTCTAAATCAAACACTAAAGAATGTGACGTTCAGTGCCAGCCACAACTGGAGTGAACATTAGTAAAGCTCAAAGACAAGGACCAGCCAAGAGCATGTGACCATTTTACATTTGAACTGTTTACTTTTATAAAGGAGCTCATCACAGAAATCAGAAAAATCATTTTGTTCTTGAGATTTTTAGGTCATCATGAGTAGCAGCTCTGTGGATATTAAATCGAGATCCATACATTCAATTAGACACATCCACTTGTCTTACATCATTTTATGGTGTTGCAGTTCACTCATTTACCAGGAGTTATGGTGGAAAATTTGTTTTGTGAGGTCACAACAACTTTGACCTTTGACCTTTGGCCTCTAAAATTGAGTGTATTCTAATCCAGTGCCACTTTCCCTGGACCAGCCAAACTCACCTCATCCAGCTGCATTCAACATTTCCACATCAAGTGTAGTACTAACTCAGTAACACAACAGAAATTACTGTGACATCATCTTCACTCCAACTGCAGCTACGAGTGAGGAAACAATGGAGCCAATGATTTTTTTGCAGAGAATATATCCAACAATTACGGAGATTTCCCACTAGCTTGGCTACATATCCCATATATTGACATAATTATGCATTAGGTTCTGATGCAATGAAAATTCTGGGTTGACTAAACTGAGATCTGCATAATTGCAACTAGTGATGACAGCATTGCCTTGGTCTGCTTGGAACCTCATTGAAAGCGGTGCCAGAAATATCTGTCCTTGGCTCTGGTCCCTGTTCTCGCATAGTAGAAATGCCAAAAAAGATGCCCTGAGTCCAGGGATGTCAACCTGATACCATCAATGGAAAAGCATCACAAATGAATTTACCAAAAATCCATCAGTGTTTGACTTTGACGTTTGACCTCCAACATGTTTTTAGTTCGTCACTCTGCGTTTTTGTCAAACTTTAGCTGACATACCAGGTTTTAAATGTAATAGGGTGATGGATTAAGGAACACACCTTCTCATTGCTATGGTTTGTACATGCTTCTAAAATTCTGAACATCTGGAGAACCTCTGGACCCCCCCCACCACACACACACACACACACACACACACACACACACCAGTCAGCAGGTGTGATTTTCAGTGACTGCACTCCAGCTGTGACATAGAATTGCGTGTCCTGCTAAATGTAACAACTACACAACAGTAGTCAGTGTTTAATGTGTGAAAATTAGCAGCCTGTGTGTTCATGATAACAAATGTGACACTGTGATCACTTGTTGTTTCCTTATGGCTCCTCTCCACTTCATCCTTCATGTTCCTCTGTCCCTGTTACCAGAGCAGCACACACATGGAGTTTCCATTCACACATTGCACATCACTGTAATGGAGGAACACATCAATCTTATCAAACACCTGCAAAAAGCCTTTCCAACAATCTGCAGTTTATTTGTAACTAATTCTGTTGCTTGATTTGTTCCTTACATGCATTTTGTTTCCAGTCTGTTTATTGTCTGCTTTATTCATTGTACATGATCTCATAACTGGCACAAAACAACTTGAGCCAAGCGGCTAGTAAACTTGAAGTTTGGCAGAACCTCTATGAACCAACACCCTTCACAAAGCATAACCTTATAGTGTGACACACAAATGTCATTAAAAACACCCAGCATATTTATCTTTTAAAAGATGACTTAAGGTGGAAGGAAATTATTTGCTCAACTGGCTTTGTATTAATCGTGCATGTGCATGAGTATTGTTGTTTATACAGTGGTGGATCAGGAAAGTACACAATAAAATGGAAAACTGCAGTACGGAAAGGACATATTGTATTATTAAACCTACCACGCTGTGTCAGATTGAGTTTTTGTGCCACAGATATTCCCTTTTCCTCAATAACAGCAGTGAGCCGTCTGTGGCGTAGTGAAAAATAGAAAGCTCACTGTAAGTCACTCAGGACAAAAGAGCTAAATGCCAAAAATGAAAAGGAAATTTCTGTCTGAGGCCTGTGGGTTTATGTAAGGATGTTAGTACTCGGAGCCTGTCAGGATCAAACTCCAAACTATTCAGAGAATTATACAAAACCACTGCTGATGACCAAAGAAAAAGCAAGTTGGTTTGGTTATGGTGCTATTATCATTGTTTCATCGGAGATCTCCAGATCAGATTCTTCATTTCTAAATATGTTTGGATGATTTAGTGACTGCAGCCATTGTTACAGTTTGACTTACTGTAAACAATGGAGTACAGATCTGTTATTAGACCGACAACCTTTTGCAGCCACCATCTTTATTATCATGACTTCAAGTATGTATTTCACTGTTGAACACTTAACATTTTTTGGCAATTTTTTTTTTTTTGCACAAAAGATAAACATCTCTGCTCCATAGTGCGTCTACTCTTGGTTTTTGATTTATGCTCTAATACAATCCATTAACCTGGAAGCATAGTGCATTTCTGAATCTAAATTATGGTTTATTTTATAGATGGAATGATGTTGCATAATAAAAACACCAGCCCATTTGTATCTAAATGCTTCACTGTAATATACAACATAATTAAAGTAGCCTATAATAATAATAGTAACTGCATAAAAAGAAACCTTTGTTACATGTATGTTTAAAGCTGCTGTTAAAAACAGTAGGACTGACAGACAAGATACAACATATTAAATTATACTAAATTCCATTTTGGTGGAGATGATTATGCTGTTTTTTTTAACACAAACAGACATGTTGATTAATCTTGCATGTGTTTTTATGTGGTTTTGATAAACAGATACTCTGTTTGATATCATTGTTAGCGGCAGTTTGCTTCATATGTTTTGCATGTGTCTTAAAGCTGCAGGAGGGAAAATCATGGGGAATAAACACCACAATTTAAGATTATGCACCGTCCTTCTGCAGCTCTCTCCTCTCGGTCCAAATCATGACTGAACATAAAGATAGATGACTTGATGTAGTTTGACGCTGTTATGGAAAAGTCAAAATCCAATGTTGAGACACAGAGTAAAGAGGTACAGATACGTCCAGGTCATGACAGAGTCTGGTCAGAGATTAGTGATTACAGCTGTCAACAGTGTTGGGGAAGTTACTTTTAAAAAGTAACTTTGGCTTGTTACTTCTTTAAAAAGTAATCCCTTACTTAGTTGTCCTCTATGGAAAGTAACTTTTTACGTTACTTTCATGTCGCTTGACTTTGGACAGAACCACATATCTGTTCCTAAATGTGTAGGGCTACATGAAGTTTTACTATGGAGGACATAACAGGTATTTCTTTGTGCTCTTCATTTTTAAAAAAATGCCACAAATAGAGCACTTAACAGGAAAACATTGGACTACTATAGGCTTCAACACCTCCACTATGAACTATCAAACAATATGAAATAACATAGCATCCATACATTTTATGAGCATATAGGTGAACACAAAATACATAAGGGCTTATCATTTTTTGTCCAACTCTTGTATAATTACCTAGTGAAACGAGGTGAAATTAGAGCCTGTGATTGTGCAGGTGCAACTGTTTCACTACCGGATGTTTACATCAAAAAAATGTGTTTGCACATGCCTGCCTAACATAATTCTTAGGGCATAAAAAAAAAAATTGGGGGGAAAACCCTGTACGTGACACTTGTCCAATCTGTCCCTAAGAAAAGTAACGTTGTGCCAAATTTAACAAGGAACTACATTTCGTGACCAAATTTCCAGTAGCAATACGATGCATTACTTTTTACCTGAAAAAAGTAGCCACATTACTGTAACATGCCACTTTGTAACTCATTACACACAACACTGGCTGTCAATCATGTATTTGACCTTCATAGCTGAAAATACCTGAGATTACATAACATCTGAAAACACAGATGAGGAATAACTGAAGTCACACGTCCTCTGGCACTATTTACATTTTAATATGCTGAGAAGTATTTATGGATCTATTTGTTTTTTACCTAATGATGCAAAAAATCTATCAAGTATTGTTGGTTCAGTGAAACACACACATAAATTCAGGCTCCATATCTTGGTAAATTACATCTGCAGCACAAAGCAGGAAGATCCTCTGAGTCACCCCAGAAGAAACAGACAGTTCCTTAATAACTGTCGTCTATGGGTGGTTTGGATGTTTCACTTAATCTGCACACAACGGCTGCTGTAGGACAGATTAACACTCTTATAGACAGGATCAGCCAGGCAGCAATTTATACTGTCTGCTGTGGCCAGGACACATCTCTGCTAATTCCAGAAGATTATCTGTGCTTTTTGGGCAAACAAATGGGAAAAAGTATATAATTATTGCAGCTGGATTTGTTATAGCCTGAATGAGTATAGCTGTTGCTACATCTGTTGTTAACACTGTGCATTGTGTCTGCAGGATGATGTCATCATTGAAAGTAAGGTACCGTCATGTGTCAGCCACAGATAGGTTATGACTTTAATGATGAGAAAAGCTGCACATTTCAACAGGTTTAACGAAGAGATGCAGAGAGTAGGAAAATCATGAGTTACAGAAACAAAAATAGTGAATAATGAAGACATAAAGGGCATAGTGAGTGTGGGGTGATGTTCTCCAGCCTCATGAAGATCCACAGTTTCACATAAGTCTTTCCACCAGGATGTCTCACTTGTTGTAACACTAAAAAAAGAAAGAAAAACTTTTAATCTTCACTTAATGAAGAAAGATTAAATGCAGTAGCCGCATTAGTCTCTGTCTTTTATGCTCACAGGGTTCCTCCACTCATCGCTCACACACATATGTTCTGAATTAGCCTGCTGGCTACAGCTATAATCTGGAGTCTTCCTCAGATGGACGTGGCCCAGGCAGACTTTTACTCATCCCCCACTGACAGATCTTAGTGGAAAGTCTGTGTTCAGTTATGCTATAAAAACACCTCCGGTCAAGTTTGGACTTGACCAGAGTTGATCGGTGGGAAAACAGGTCAGTAGCACTGATACCACAATGACATCAGGACATGGTTATTATCGCTGTAACTGTACATGAATGTCTAAAGAGGAACAGGGCTCTCCATCAACTCCTAGACTTCCCTTTGAGTGTGCAACAAATCATTTTAATTTAAATACAATGCTTTATAACATATCTCTCACTTCTGATTCATGTTGTCCATCCATTTATGGTTATCAACACTTGCGAAATGTTATTTCTTTGTTCGCTACAGTGTCAGCTTCTCCTGATTTGTACGTGAAGTATTTCACTCATGAAAGCTCCACTTAGCATGTGTTTTCAGTTGTTTTAATAATCCACTATCCACTGCAGTGCATGATGGGGTGTCTTTGAAAATTTAGAGACAGCTTTACGAGTACGTTATGTGACGCTCAAATTAGTAGGTTAGAGTTATGACTTTGACGTAGAAGCACACACAGATAGATGCTCTTTACAGCTTCACACGATCAGCCTCTGCTGACACCTGCTGCTGCTGATTCAGCCTTATAAAAGTGCAAAAAGCCAGACTCCCTCTACCGTGGTTTACACACAGTTCAATAAAATGGTTATTAAGTAGGCAGCCTGTTGAGTAAGGACATATAATTGGGCACAAAAAAAGCATCCCTCATCACTTAAATGTTTTACTTATACAAGGAAATATTGAGTGTCTTGCAAACAAGGCACTCTTCTTGGGGGCTAGATGGTGACAAATGTTTTCCTTTTTGTTAAGCTTACAATTATATGATGATCTTTGGAGGCAGAATGACGATCCATGATCTAAATCACATTTTATTCATCTTTTATAATATACAGGCAAGTTGGAACTGAACTATGAATTTTCCTCTAGTTTTCTTTGCTTTGGAGCCTTTATGTTGTTATCTGACAAGAGGCTGTGCATTTTTGTATCTGGATGAAGTAAGCACATGTCCCAATTTTCCTACATCTACATAGATCTGTGATAGCTGCAGTCTTTCCATTAATTACCTAGACTGAGATGGACTACTCTGTCCCATTGAAGCTGATGGACTCTTAATAATTTGTTGTCATTATTTCCCCAGCTGCTGCAAAACAACACACACTGCAAGTTGACGTAGACTGAAACTGAATAGTTCTGTGCCAACAGATGCCACATCTGTGCTGGAGATGTTGTACATGAACCACCACAGTAAAGGAACTGAGGCAACCTCACTCCCCTGGTGAGCTGCTGTTAACGGCATTAATGATAAAAACAAAAATGTTCGTGCAACGTCTCTATGCAACGTTCTTGGTAAAATACAACAAATACACTGGTAAATGGGACAGTTAAAAAAGAATGTTAGCTGAGTTGGACAGTTTTGACAGACACAATCTGCATGAGCGGATGTAAAGTAAATCATGCAGATTGTGTTCAGACCATGAAATTGTCTAGTTCTGCAACCTGAGGGTCTAATGCAAGATATAGACTGAAAAAAAATGTACATATACCTGTGTATTTATATATGTACCTCTCACAATAGGCTAGTTATTATGTTAATCTGAAAATCTTATTGTGCTTTTTGTCATGAATATTTCTTATTGAAATTAAGACATACATGTGCGCACCACCCTCCCATTCTGAGGTTCATAATGGAAAATAATAATGCATCAAGATACTCAGACAGAGTGCCCACTAAGGATTATTTCAACCAGATCATGATGAACTCTGACTCCATCCTTCAAAAAAAAAAAACTTTTTTTTTTTTTTCAAGAAGGATATCAATCATTTCTTTGAGCCAGAACTTAAAAATGGAAACTTCTTCCAGTGAGTCAAAACTATTTTTTAGCTGTAATCGGATCATAGGAAAGATTGTACTGCTGCGTTCTGTTTTGCACAGATGTAGCGTCTGAAGTTCTCATTATGATTAGGACAGGATCAGGTTCAATGCTGATATTGAAACTATCAGAAAATACTTTTTACAATTTTTGTCTAAAACAGTCCTGGGCTTGTTGTGCTTTTACATCGTCAACATCAGTAGCTAATTGCAAAACCACATAATGTCAGTCATAACTCAAAGCAAAGGTCTTCTGTTGCCTTAAGGTAAGAGGAGTAAACCTGTGACCACAAGGTCATCAGTCCCCCATTACCACTGTTTTGGAGCCCTTGAGCAAGGCCCCCCACTGCTCTACTGGAACTGCTCAGTGGTTAACAGGTCAGACTGTGGTTGAACATTACAGGTTATTACTTTTCAGGACATTTCTGACAAAGAAAATATTGTTCTTAGAGGAGCTACTCTGGATTAATAACATTACAAAAGGAGCTTACAAGCATCCTGCCTCCTACACTTGATATTTTGGTATAGTAGGAGGGTTAACATTAACAAAATACACGTCAAACAGGTCACGTGTTGGCAGAAAAAACATGTGAACCCATGTGAAACTGTCTAAATGAAGTTTCTGACCATCCCAGACCTTTCCCTCAGAGGTTCCCTCCATAGCTGTAACGCAGATTCTCCAACCTGGCAATCACTGCAAGCAGAATGGTAATTTCATTTCTGAATCTTATGGCAAACCACAAAGCAGAAACTATCTGTGCTTGTCTGCTTTTCTCCTGTTACATGATGGTTGCTTGATGTCTACAAGGACATGTGGCAACACTTAGAGATCTTTTTCCACTAGTGCAAAAATCTGTCATGCATTTTTTTTCTTTCCACTTCATAGAGTTCAAGGCCCCAGGCCTTACCATACATTATGGAAATATAAACCTTTGTATTTTTTGAATATAAGTTGTTTACATAGATACTGTAATTACAGCATGGACTTAGTCAAGACGATCATATTGTCCCAACAAGATCCACTGTGCTGTAATCATGATCTAATGTGACTCATCGATATCGTCTGGTGTTATGACTTGGCGGTCTGCTTTCCTTTTGTTTCATTCACCAACAAGACGATAAAGGCAAGAAGTAAGCTTGCTCAGTCTTTTTTAAAATAATAAAACGATGTTGTTCGGCAGCCAGACTGTTTCAGGTAATGGGCTAGAGTAGTTTAACAGTTCCCAGAATGATGTATCATTAACGGCATCTAATTTTATGATGCACCTAAAATTTATGCATTAAGTATACAGTATATGAGTTTGGAGAGTCGTAATATTGTGGTGCAATTACAGTTTGCTCAACCTTTCCTGAAAATTCTCTGATGAAATATAGCGAGAGGGTTTGCAGTAAAACAAATTTATTCAGGACAAACTTAGGGTCAGGATCCAAAACAGATTGTGATACTGTGGATTCATTGTTGTAATCAAAATAGAAGAAGGATTTTAAAATGTTTATATAAATGCCTGTGAGATGCAGAGGAGAGATGAAAACAAGCACTGTAAAAAAAAAAAAAAAAAAAAAAAAAAAGAGATGTAACAAGACAAAAACAAAATAACATGAGTATGACATGAAATGATGTAACAAGGTGAACATAAGATAACATAAAAACATGACAACATACGACTTCTTTAAAAAGGCAATGAAAAACCATTTCCACCAAATAAGACACAAGGTGGAAACGATTGAAAAAAAATTCAATAAGACGAATGTAATGAACGAAATAAAGACGTCATGGTCAAACATGAAATGTGTTGGCATTTGAGTTGTTTCGTGATTTTTTTTTTGTTTTTTTGGTGTCCTAAGAACCCACTGAAACATACTTAGAGCATGTTTTCTAGTTTTCTCTTGAGGTCTGCTGCTTAAATTTACTGATTAGTAGAAGTGTATTGGATGCTTGAATCTCAGCACAGTGTTCTGTATCAGCTCTAAATTCTAAATAATTTAATTAAAAATGGTTCTGTTGTTGTAGTTGTATTACCTCCAGAAAGCTTCTGTTGGTCTTGCCACATGCAGATGTCTTCATTTACAACCTAAGCTGTTGTCTGAAACAAAGGGAACGTTCTGCAGAACTGTAGGTACTGTTAAGCATGTGCATAATGATTTACTGATCCAGCTATGAATGCGTGTGGAAGGCATCTCAGCTGTGGACATTATGAGTCAGAGTCCAGACGGCCCTCAGATCCTTCCTCTACAGGTAGTGAGGCCCGGCAGAGCTGGCTGTCTGGGAGATCGGCACCATGGAAAGTGTGGTTTCGTGGTTCATTTGAAAGGACAACAGTGCAAGGCCAACAAAGGCACCTTTAGTTTTACTGCAGCTTTAGTTTCAGAACACGAGGAAATGTCTCAGCATCTTTACCCTGGAAACCTCTCAGACTTATGGTTGGTTTCTTTCAACACATTTCTTAATCTAGCGTATTATGCATTAATGTCGTGTGTGTAATCAGTTTATCATCCAGCGTGCTATTTAGTAATCACTTACAGTTGTAAAACATAAGTTCCAAAAACTTTAAATGCCAGATAATGTGTTTCTTAAAAATCTGTGGTGTAAATATATCAAGGAAACTGTTTATATAATCCTTTTCTGGATGAAAAGTGAAAACAGCGAGGGTTCCCACCATAAAGTTAACACCAGCAAACACAAAACAAACCATTGCGCACGGGCTGTTATTTCTTTTTATGAAACAATTTCCATCTATAAAATCAAGTTCCAGGAAACAAAAGCATTGTTTGGATTCAGTGAATCAGTGGAATAAGAGCCATCACCAAACCATGTCATGGAAAACAGAACTAAAATATTACAAATAAACCAGTTCTTTATACACTATTTGGTTTTTACACATCGTACAGTACGCTATAGGACTGGTGTAGGACTCCTGTTGCCAAAAATATCATAAATACAGAATAGTCGGTGTTCATATTAGTCACTTTCTCCTGTCAAAACTGCATACGTTTGCGGTCTAATGAAATGCAGACGTGTATGACGGCCTGATATTAAGTCACTATAGATATTTGTCACCTTCACACTAATTGAAATCATCATTTAAGAGTAAGAACAACTATGGCAGCTCTCATTAATCACTAACTGCCTGTACCTACTGTATTTATTTTCTTCTTTTCATTTTAAAGATCGGGTTTACAAGCCATATCCTGTTCATTTTTCCTGGAGCTCTAGGGGTTTGGTCCGGCCTGTTGCTGCCTGCGAGTGTTGCTTCGGCTTAACTACGTGGTAATTATTGGACCCAATCCATTATTAGTGTCTGCACAGCGTTAAACATCAATAATAATCATGTAACACTGTCAATGGACTCAGAAACAGCAGTGTCTCCACCGTCAGCCCACAGCTGTGTCTGCTTTTTAGACCCATGGTGTGATCGATGAGGTAATGATTACACAAATGTTTGTTATATCTGTAAATTTTTTTCTGTGTATTATGTATTGCATGTGGTACAAAGCTGGAATAGGGTTTTAATATTAGGCATCAGCAGAAAGTGCCAAGTTTTTCAGTTACTATTCAGAATTCAGAGGAGATATCATAGCAGCCTGTTTTCTTTTTCTCTTTTGTCCGAGAGTCACACTGAACGTTGAACTGAACAAATGACATCTGAATAAAATTATAATGAAGTGCCAAAAATGACTGTAGAATTAACACCAAAAAGTTGTAAAATTGCAACATAAAGAACCTGAGTGAAAATACAATACAAAGTTGTTTATTTGAAAGGATTTTTGAGTTAACGAGTAAATCAATTATGGCTGTAGTTTTTATAGGATGAGTATGTGAACAAAACCAGATTTGTATGTTGAAATTATGTTTTTCTATTGTTTTGAGAAAATGAAACTGTAAATTGAAAAACAATGTTGTGCCGTTTAAATTGCAAGACCATAATGTTGAAATAACAGCCTATTCTCATCCTTTTTTTTGATGTAAAAGTAAAAAAAGTGAATTGAATATTTTAAAGCAGTGGCTACTACTACAGTACTGTGGCATGAAATATGGGTTTGTCTGTTGCCACAGAGCCAATCAAATGTTAGCATTTGTACTAGAGCCAGTCACAGATACTGTTCCATGAACTCATTATCCTCTTGTTGCCACAGTACACTTCAGTGCATTCTTTTGTGTATTTTGCTACCACAGTACTGTGGTAACTGATGGAAGAAACGTCAAATTAGTGATAGTATTTAGTATAGATTAGGAAGTATTGTTGTAAATACTCTGTATGTTGTTTTATGATGTTCTTTGCTCCGTACAGTCAGTCAGTGAGGCTGGAGAAGGTGGGTGGAGCTACATGTTAGCTTCGGCAGTGTGATGTGTTACTTCTCAGTTCTGAGTCAGTTCAGTGTATTAAGTGCTGTGGTCCAAATTCTGCACTCTGAACGTTGTCCAAGTGGCTGATTTATATCAATGTTGGATTTACTGGTGACGTGCCCCCCCACCCCCCCCCCACCCCCGGGTCCCGCCCCCTGTTTGAAAATCTTCAGAAAAAAATGCTACATTGACCAGGAATTGAACCCCAGTCATCCACATTACAGGCCAGAACATCACCAAATAAGCAAAATCTCCACTGTTTCTAGGTCTGATCTATTTACTTTTTGATTATCTTGGTACTTTTTGGGACGTAACAAGTTACCAGTCTCGACATGATATAACGAGGGCACTGATTGGCTCTGTGGTAATAGACAAACCAATATTTCATGCCACAGTACTGTGTCAGTACCACTTCCATATTTTAAACATGTAAATATCACCGACATCCATTGTTAAATCTACATGTTTAAAATGGTAAATCTACACGTTCCTCAGTAAATGTGTTTGATGTTTTTTACAGTATTGTTCTGAGAACCACGGCTGCCACTTTTTTTTCTGTAAAAACAACTGGATTTTTTTTTTTCTGTGCACAATAATGAAAGGAACAATTGGTTTGCTGTATATAGTGGTTCTGGAAAATGTGGTAAAACAAAAGAGTAAAAGAGCAAAAAAAAAGGTAAATAAATCAGAAAGCCAAGTTATGCAAACAAACACTATGAAATAACAAAGCGAGGTACCTGTTGTCAATTAACATGCATTTCCAACTAAGTAAACACCAAACATTTTGCACCAGCAGCAGTGCAGCAGATGCTCAGGTAACCTTCAAAGATCAGGATGTGTTTTACTCAATCAAGAAATCACGACTAGACATTCCTCAAACCTCAAAAAGCAGGGAAAGGAAACTGGTCCTGTTTGCCCTTGACTTTTTGCTAAGTAGAAATTTGACCAACCTGTTCTATTTTCAGCATTACAAGCTCCTTCCTAATGGTAAATTAGAGAGTGAGTCAGGATGTGCTATTTACACGGGGTAATGAGAAGCATTCCCCGACGCTGTTGCTGAGTGCGAGCCAGCAGACTGCTAACCACACACTGAATGTACACATGATGTCATGTACGGATACAATAATCAGCCTCTGATGCTTAACACTGCTGCTGCAGCCTCCGAACAGATGAAACAGTTGGTCACTTAGGTCATTCATGCATGTAAACCGCAATTACAATGCACAGTAATCCCCCATAACAGCGATAACAGGAGAAGGTATTAGATTTTTACTGCCTGTTATGCTTAGGCCTTCCACATCACAGCAGACTCCCAGATCCAGAGCCGTCTGACGCCAGCGCTCATGGCAAACGCTGCATCCTTGTCACAAAACGCAAGCGCAATGAGGTGCTGACATTTCGGCAAAACCTATAATTGCATGGTTGTCATGTTGGTCATTTAAACAGAACGATCAGATGTCAAATGATCGTACTGGTATAGGAGTCTGTGTGTGTTATCTGAGTTTCTTTCAAGAGTTATTTAGAGGAGACAGAGTCATTTTAATCCTGTAGAACGGTGACCGCGGACTATGTAACAAGGTACAAGTGTCAAAAGGTCACATAGAAGAGTTAGTCCCAGACCACCAACACAGCATGTTCTTTGTTCAGTTGACTAACCTCTGTGGCCACAATAACCATTAAACCCTGAATATTCTGCTACAACTGCCCTGAGGCTCACATGCAGCTGAGTGGCACTTTTGTGGTTGTGGTTAATGGGCAGACGGTGTTCAGTGGAAAAAAAAAAAAAAAGTATCAGTCATGCTACTCATTCTCAGTGTTGGAGCCAAAACATCAGGGATTCCTCTGTCCTGGGTGCAATGACTCTCTACTTTTACTGCTTTTGTGTAAGATTTTCCCATTGTTTGACTACTGAAGCTGTCTGGAAACACTCAGTGTGAAATAATTCATGGTTGGGAAAAAAAAGAGAGATGCTAAATATTAAAATAAATTATTTACTTAGCCTCTGAAGGCATTACTCACATTGCTACCACAGCATTGTTTGAGTCACAAGGGAAAAGCATGTGGAGTATTTTTGTAACTTTAGATCATAGGTCAGATGGTGTTTTTTAAGGCATGAGAAGCACTTTAGTATTACAGTTCAGTAATAACATGTTAACAGATTTATAATAAACAAATACGAACAATAACTTACTGTTAACAATGTTTCTAAAAAAATTTATTGATGAAATGTTGAATTTACCTATACATTTACCATCTATTATTGATTGATTTTAAATATATATATATATATATATATAATATGGGCGATACGGTGGTGCAGTGGTTAGCACTCGTGTCTCACAGCAAAAAGGTCCTGGTTTCCATTCCAACACCGGTCGATGGGTGAGACCTTTCTGTGTGGAGATTGCATGTTGTCTGCGTGGGTTCTCTCCAGGTACTCCAGCTTCCTCCCACCATCCAAAGACATGCACTGATAGGTTAATTGGTTAATCTAAATTGCCCATAGGTGTGAATGTGAGAGTGATTGTTTGTCTCTTTATGATCAGCCCTACGATGAACTGGTGACTTGTCCATTCACCCCTATGTAGCTGGGATAGGCTCCAAGCGACCCCCGTGACCCTAGTGAGGATAAAGCAGGTTCAGAAAATGAATGAATGAATATTATTATTATTATTATTATTATTATTATTATTATTATTATTATAGTATTGATGGTATCCTACAGTATTTACAATATTTTGTAAACTGCAACCTGTATTGCCTCATTATTGTCATATTATTACCCCTTTAAAGTTATCATTTTACCTTTGTTAAATGTGTAGGATATTTAGTGGCATGTTGCTGTAAAGTTGTATTTTGCATTAAAAAAAAACTTACCAGGGCTGTTAACAGAGAAGTTTGAGCTGAAACACATGCCATGTCCACACGAAACTGCATCTTTTCCTATCCAATCTTTTTCTTTGTCATTTTAAAAAAGTGCTCCGTAAACAGAGTCGTTTCAGGAAATATGTGTCCTCATGAAACCACTGAAAACGAGTGAAAACATTGTAGTATCAATGCCAGGCCTGTATGTAGCGTTGTAATGCTCTCCAAAAAAACGGAGAAGATGTGGAACATGCATATAAAGTTTGCTTGGTTCCTCCTGGTTGCCCCTCTCCACAGTAGATTCAAGAGCATGTAGTGAATATTGTTAACTATGGTTGTTTGTTGTTATGAAAGAGTAGCCGAAGATTTTGATGAAATTTTTCCTATAAGCTTAATAGTTGTTGTAGCACAAGCACTAGTCTGTAGTCTGCCATTGTTGTTGTTGTGAAATGGCGTCATGCTTCTGGGGTGAAAGGTTAGAGTGGCCGACATGGGCCAAACACATTTCAACGGCCCAGTGCATCTCAGTTTGAGAAAATAGCTGCAAGTACAGAAACAACGCAAATTCACAAACTCAAACACAAGTCTAAATGAGGTACAAAAAGAACATGGTGCAAATGAAAAAATGCACTGCAAGAAACAAAAACAAATGCATAATCATCAAATACTCTGCAAATAGAGAAATGATGCAAAGTACAAAATGATTCAAACCAAGAAAACATCTGCAAACGAAAACAACAGAAGTGCTCTAAACCTGTAGGGGGCGCTGTCAGCAGAACAGCTCAATGCAGAGACGCACAGGATGGAGAGAGAGACCGAACAGCTGACTGACAGTGTTTCAAACTACAGAGGGAATAAATTGAAGTTTCAGCGTAGTGTGGTCATGTGACTTTTATTGGATTCTATTTGACACTAGTCTGTTGTCTATAAACGCTGGCTGGCTGCAGGTTTGGAGCACTTCTGTTGTAGGGACTGGTTATGCAGCATTTTTCATTTGCAGATGTTTTCTTGGTTTGCATCGTTTCTTTATTTGCAGAGCATTTGACGATTATGCCTTTGTTTTTGTTTCTTGCAGCACATTTTTTTCATTTGCACCACGTTCCTCTTTTTGGATCTCATTGTGTTTGAGTTTGTGACTTTGCATCGTTTGTGTACTTGCAGCTCTTTTCTCTAACTGAGACACACTGGGCTGTTGCAATGTGTTTGGCTCTGGTCGGCCACTGTATTAGAGAGGTAGGGTCATGATATCATCGTTTTAGAAAAGTTGCGGTTTGGTTGTACAGACGAAAACCTGAAACCGGCATTTTCAAATGTATCTACTCTGGGACCCGGTTTCAAAAAGTTGCAGTTTCAGTGTCTGAAAACGTCGGTTTCATGTGGACGAAAGGCCTATCTGATATAAAACTTTTGCAGATATGACTGAAGGAGTGGGAGAGGGCCTTAGTAACAGCTCTGTTGATGGTTACAAAAACACAGCAAGATCATTTCAGGCTGTTTTATTCTAATGAAAACACGATTAATAATATTATGTTCCAATGCCATGTCTACACAGATATTTTTTTATGAACAAACATTTTACCCCTCTGCTTTTAAAAAATCCTCTCCATATGACCTTCATTTTAAGAAAACACTCTGTACACACTGGACCAGATGCTGTAAATGACTCTACACCACTACAAACATTCAGAAAATAAATGTATTCTGGCAGACATCAAACTGCCTGCAGATATTAGATGGTGCAAATACAGAGGCTTTAGTCGGTCATGAATCTGTGCAGCAACTTTACATGTTATGGCCCAAAATTATTTGCAATTGTATTTACAAAAAAAAAAAAAAAAAGTTATTTCCTTGTTTTCTGTCATGCATATGCTAAGTTAAGTGGAGATTGTTAATTTCATCATACAGTAGCACATATCAATATAGTATGATGCAAATTACTGACATCCTACTATAATGGACGTTCGGTGTCCCATCGATGCTGCAGCACAGGAGGGCGTTTGTACGAGTTTTCCTCAGCCTTCACGGGCCCGATCGCCACCAAACTCGCCAAATGAATAGAAACATTACCCGGTTATCTACTAGGCACAATTTTATGTTCGTATTCAAATGTTGTGAGGTATTCTAGGTGATTTTATCTGTTCTGGCTCACTCAGCCAGGCACGACAGATGTGACGTTCGTGTACGACTCCACACTTTTGAACGGCTCTTTTAAGTGAACAATAAGAACCGATTTGTTGTGAGCCATTCGTTCTTATGTCCAATTGCCCACGCTGCCTTCATGCTTCACCTGTGTGCCTCATGAGTCTGAATTGTCCACGCTGCCTTCACCTGAACCACTAATGACATGTCCGAGTTTGAGTTATCCCAGCACCCCCCATTCACTTGAACACAGCTACGTGGGCAGCTAACTTAGGGGAGGAGTTATCAGTGACAGTCCGACTGACTGGACTGAAGACATTTACTGCTGTATCCAGGAGGAGCGACTGGAAAAAGTGGAGATGTAGGATTAACTGGAGGAGCATGATCTTCCTATAAACGTGCATATGCATTCGTGTGGTGGAAAAGCCGGGCCCTGGTGGACCCCAGCCTCACCACAATCATGGTACTCAGTACCTGTCTGCTGTTCTACTCTATGCAACGGGCCGTGAAGCACACTCAAAAATGAGTTTCCTTTTACATATTTGAAGGTTTTTCAAAAAGTAACGCAAGAATTACTTTCCCTGGTAACTAATTACATTAATAAAGGAGTCATTCCATGACTAATTCTATTACTTTTTTGGACAACTAATTAGTAACTATAACTAATTGGTTGGAGGGGCCTTAAGCGCAAATTGGCAGCCTTCTGTCAGTCTGCCCCAGGGCAGCTGTGACTACAAATGTAGTTTACCACCACCAGAGGGAGACTGTGAGAGCGAATGAATAATGGGTCAATAATGTAAAGCACTTTGGGTGTCTAGAAAAGCGCTATATAAATCCAATCCATTATTATTATTAACTAATTACTTTTTAGAAGTCATTTGTCCAACACTGGTGGTTATGTTGCCATTCATGAAATTTGTACTCCGATCAGACCATGCTACAATGTGAAGGCTGCAGTTCACTACCGCTGTATGAATTTCATCATACTTGACAGGCCAAACAAATACATGCTCTTCCCTTCATGCCTCACATGTTGCCTCAAATTATTACCTGCACAATGCATGATTAAATGGTACTTTACAAATGGATAGTGGTGGCAGACAACTTCTACTTATCATGCTATCGTACAATGGCACCACGGGTACAATGCTGCTAGTTAGGTATAATTGGCATATTAGTAATTTAACAAATTTTCAGTTTCAGGTTTGTAGATTATTTTATTGATGCTGCTATGATGAGCTTCTCCAAGTCAACAATCAAAACAAAATAAAAATGATCCAAAACTCAGTAGAATGTCACTTCAGGGATCATAAGTAACCTGTACCTCATTACAAAAACTAAAAACTGGAAATATAGAAACTATGTATTAGCCATTCCCCCCAGAATATTATTACAGTATTACAGTCACCAAAACAGAGCCATGTCTTTTTTTTAATCTTGGCTAAATTATACAACAGCCTTTTGTTAGACATCTGTTTCTATTCAGTGTTCATACCTCTGCTTATGTGGAATTACTAGATCCTGGTTTGAGGCAAATTGGCTTGAAGAGGTTAAAAGTGTTGGTTCAAGTTCAAGTGCACTATTGATATCATATAGATTTTCCCACAACATTTCCAGATGTCCTACTCCAAGTATCCATCTCCAAATGAGTCTGAACCTGCAATCTAGAGCAGGCAGAACACTGACCTTTATGACTGTTATGAAAGTTCAGATCCGGTGGTGCAGCAAGAAGGTCTTGGGTTCTATTCCAACACTGGCTGCTGGGGGTGGGACCTTTCAGTGTGGAGTTTGCATGTTCTCCCTGTGTCTGCGTGGGTTCTCTCTGGGTACTCCGGCTTCCTCCCACCATCCAAAGACATGCACTGATAGGTTAATCAGTTAATCTAAATTACCCAGAAGTGTGAATGTGAGAGTGATTGTTTGTCTCTACATGTCAGCCCTGCGATGAACTGGCGACATGTCCAGGGTGTACCCCGCCTTTGCCCATAAGGGACTGAGATAGGCTCCAGCGACCCCCATGACCCTAGTGAGGATGAAGTGGGTTCAGAAAATGAAGGAATGAATGAAATTTCAGGTCCATGTTCATCATACAAAAGTACAGACAAACACAAATGGCAGCGTAATGCCAGTATTTTCCTTGTCCTCATGGATACACACACAAATCTTCACTTATGGTGTTCATGTGTGGATGTGAATCACAAATGTAGAGAAAAATGTGTTTTTTGCCAAAATATCCATTAGTGTAAACAAGGCAGACTTTAATACAAGTGGTTCCAGGCACAACAAACCCCGCCCCTCACAAATATTGTAGCTTATTTTAGAGTTGATTCAGCTGATGTCATCATATGTATGCATGTGCTGATGTCAGCATATCAACTGCCTCTATAAATGCGCCAAGTTTTAAGTAAATTGAAACAAAATGGATGTTTTATAGACATTTGAAATTTCGCTCGTTATATGTAAATTGAGAGAAAAAAATTTTTAAGAATTCATAAAAATTTTTAACTTTGACCTACTTTTCCTAAAATGTAACCATATCTATTCTGGGTCACTGGAAATCTATAAACCCAATTTGGTCTGAATTCAACCAACAGTTTTGTTGCTACAGACATGTGAAAATCCATTCATTACAAGTAAATGGGGGAAAAAAAGATTTAAGAAATTCATAAAAAATTTAAACTTTGAGCTACTTTTCCCAAAATGTAATAACATCTATTCTGGGTCACTGGCAGTGAAGCAACGGTTTTGCTGCTAGAGTGTTAACAAATAAACAAACAAACTGAACCAAAAACAATATCCCTTTCCTCCCCTTTGGGGGGGTGGGGTAATAAGGGTTTGGTAACTACAATGTTATTAATTATTACCTCTTTATTTGTATACTGTAACTATAACCATGTTTTTACGGAAATGTAATGTAATATAAAATGTTACTGCTATGTAAAGTAAAAAGGTGTATTTTAGAATATTACAAGCTCTACTATAGACATCAGATGTTAAACTTCCTTTTTGATACTATTCATAGTGAGTATGAACCACAATAATAAAACTTCATGCAGTGAAACTAATACAGCAGCTTGGTTTTGTCTCTGTCATGTCCTACAACCATCTTCTCATAGAGAAACCTCAACATCCCACTTGTATTATCCTTCAGTAAGAGGTTGAATGCAATTAGGAAAACATTTTGGTTGTTTCTTGCTTCTTTGTGCAAAATCGAATGGCATGGGTTTGGAAGAATGTAACCTTTCACTCTCTCTTCAATGTTGCGTCTACTAATTTTGGAAAGAGAATAGCAGAGTATTATGGTTTGAAACAAGAAAAAAAACCTAATACTGATACTTGGCAGTGGTTCTAGGAGTGTGGGTATTGTACCCCCAAAGTTTATGGCGTAATACTATTATAAGCCTTTTAATTTTCCATCAAAGACAAACCCCAAATGTCCACGGCCACTGCATGAAACAGGATTGGTTTGCATGTAGTTACCCACAGGAAAGTTCACAGTCTGTCTTGTCTTGCATTGTTGCCATGTTCCCAGACCTCGGAGGATATTATAAACCGTCTATTGTACAGGTCAGACAGTGCATTTGACTCCACTTACCAAGAAGACTTATTTCAGCTTTCACTCTAGACAAAAAGTCGTTTTTTGTTTACTGCTGCCTAAAAAGCTACTTACCAAAAATGGTGGTTCACAGTGCATGTCTGGGTTGTGTTTGACCATTGGGAGAGTCTATTATTATTGTTGCAGATGCGTATAATCCACTCTCATCTTTTTTTTTTTTTTTCCCAAAAAAATGCACAACATTATATGCAACAATGGCCCTGTGTCCTCTGACATAAGTATTTGTGACAAGAGTCGGGTAATTAAAACCAACCTTGAATTTGCCTAAAACTCAACCATACACAGCCTGGAATATATAAAAACCCTCTCTGCAGTCTGTGTGTTATCCACATGAGTGGTGGTTGAAGGAACCAAAAGAGCAGAATGGATGAAGACTGTTTTCCCCACGGTTCATTTGGTACCATGCTTTACCGAAACCAAACCCAAAATGATACAAGGATCCCAGTTTGACATCATGATGTAAGATCGGAGCCAAAGAATAGCTCACATTGCTATTTCTGCATCAAAAAAAAAAGGCTTTACTGGAACAATTGTGGAAAATCACACAAGATGAAATTCCAGTTTCCAGTGATTCATGTTTTTTTATTTATGTGATTGATGGTAATTACAAATTGAGACAAAGTGAACAAATGCTATAAAAATGTAAGATAAACAGCTGCGCTTTATATGGATACTTAAAGATTTTGGCTGAGGAATTTCACAGCTTTGTTTAAGCAGCAGAAGATATTATGAGTTGTCCTCTTTCTCTCCCCTCTACCTTAACAAAGAGCAACAGAAAAAACTCCCTTCTCCAGAACGCTGGGACTTCAACTTTCATAGCAGATGGAAAATGTGAGCAAACAGTGGAAAAAGTTCCGGCTATGGTTTGAACATTTCTAATTGAAGCAGACAGTGCCTGACTCCACAGACAAGGATCTCATTTTCTGTACATACTTCACAGCAGACATGGCAGGCTTTCAGGCCATGAATAAATAAATCAATAACAACTTAAAGGTGTAAAACCTCTGCAGAGTGCCAAGGCAGACTTTTCACAGTTCCCCTTATTTAACCGAAAGCAGACATTACATTTGACAAATAAAACCCTTGTAAGACATTTTTAAAGTATCTCCGCTGATCTTCCTGTGGCCTGATGGGTAACAGATAGGGAAACTGATGGACGCTCATTGACAGTGTCTCCTTACAAATCCATTGTTCTGTTCTGTTTGGGTTTTGTGCACAGTCACACTCATGGGCATCATGTTTGGATCATACCTAAGCAGCTAAATCTGTCTCTTCTGATTCAGCTGAGCCCTGTGGTGTTAGAGTCAGTGGTCACACGAGGAGAAAGGATGAATTAAACCACCCAAGCAATGTTGTTTTAATCTGCTCTTGGGTTATGAGTAAGAGTTGTAGAATAGTGTGGATGTTTTTCCTACAGTAGGAAAAGCACCGCATTACAAGTGCAAGCTGAAAATGCATAAAACAGGTGTTTAACGCCAAACGTATCAGAATTGATACATGAGTTTTGAATCCCTCTACATGATCAGTGTGATTTTTTTTTTTTTTCTTGAAAAACCTGGTGTGTACAATTAGATACATGCAATACACAGATAATCCACCAGGGGGGAGGAATTCGTTCACCAGAGGCCTTTCCAGTGACACTACATGATTGTCATTAATGAGAAAAGAGGCAGAACTTTGCAAATTTTGAAAAGGAATTACCAATTTGTTAGACATAGTTGTGCTATATTGTGTTTATACAGGGTGACACAAAAAAACGGGAACTTTTTAACAATCCAATAAAACCAAGAGTGATGGAAGAAAATATTTTATTCATAGTAATTGAAACCTTAAAACATGCCATTTAAGTAACAATGATGGAATTTTCATTTTTTAAAAATTACTTCCTGTAGATGGCGTCCTCCTGTACGAATGCATTCTTGAAATCTGCTGTTGAGATTCCTCATTGACCACTGCAACATCTCAGCTGGGATACTGTGAATTTCATCCTGAATTCTCTGTTTTAACGCATCCAGAGTTCTTGGTCGAGTCGTGTACACTTTACTCTTGAGATAGCCCCATAAGAAAAAATCACAAACGGACAAATCTGGCGATCTAGGGGGCCAGGGAACATTACCGAATCTTGAGATCACACGGTTACCGAACAATTCTCACACAGCCACCAATGGTTACTAAAATGGGGGTGTGTTTACTTGCTCAAGGTCACTGTCTCGCAGTGCTGCCACTTGCTCATGTCTACCAATACGCACTTCAAAAATTTCCGTTTTTTTGGGCCACCCTGTAATTTTTAAAAAAATGAAAATTCCATCATGGTTTCTTAAATGGCATGTTTTAAGGTTTCAATTACTATGAATAAAATATTTTTCTTCCATCACTCTTGGTTTTATTGGATTGTTAAAAAGTTCCGTTTTTTTTTTTTTTTTTGTGTCACCCTGTATATATGTTTATAATAATAATTTGAGCTTTGAGACCTGATGTATCAAATATGAAACAAAATTTAAACTCATACATGGAAACCGATATTTAAAAAAAATGTTTTGGTTTGTTCAGAAGGACCAATAAAGGCTCCAGTTTCAAAGAACTGGAATTTTCTGTCAATGATTTAATGGTTCAGGCTTTACAGGGTTAATGGGACAACTGCAGAGTGATGTCACTGACAATAACAACTCTGCTTTCTTTACGTTTTCCCATCAGATACTGTTTCTGTCACCTTCACTGAGGTTTGAAGCCAAAGCAATGCTGATTGTACTATGATATATCTATATCCCTCTATATATAACTATATCTCATCCTGAAAAAATGTTGATCCAATTTTTTGTTACTAAAATTGTGAAGAACGGTTTTGCAGAACTGTGCCCAATTCAATTATTTCAGAAAAAAATTGCATTACAGTCAATGCTGAGAGATAATTTATTCTTTTTCTGTCTGACTTCTGCCGTCATTTGCACGTCTGTCGATTTAAAAGTGAAGAAAGTTGCAGTTTGTTTGGAAAAGGGCTGAATTATTAAATTGTAAAAATACATAAATAGCGAGAATACACACCTGAAACTCTCTTGATGATCTGTTCAGTAAAAGAGGTCAAATACAGGGACTGAATTTCCTGACTTTGGCAAATTAAGTGAGTTAATCTTTAATCTAGTTTGTGCTTCATCAGCATGGTGACCAGCTGCACTGAGGGAGGATGATACCTCCAATGTAAATGTGATGAACCGGACTGGTGCAAATATTTATCTAATCTGAGTTAAGTTGAACTGACGCCATCAGTGGAAAAGCTGCAAAAGGAGGCTGAACTAACTTTTGTACTCTAGATTTTATTGAACGGAATAAGTAACTTTGAGATCAATAGTTCCCTGGTTACGTTACACTTTGTTGTTTTCTTCATTTAATTGCTCTACAAAAGTATTTGATAGAAGCAGTGGGGTGTAACTAAATACAATTACTCAGATACTGTTCAGTTTTGACATACTGGACTTACTTTATTCTTCATACCTCATTTACTACTTTTACTCCACTCATTTATTTAACAGTAACTTGTTACTTTTAGATGTGTTACATGTTCCAGTAGTATGTTAACTATGTAAAATCAGCTCTACATTGACTAATTACAACATTAAAATACTCTTCAAGGTGTTACTTTCTCTTAAAATCAGATGCTTAAAAGCCCATATGTTAAGGATAATGGTAATGTGTGTGTTTTAATGTGTCTTAATGTGTGTGTGTTTTTTTAAAAGTAATATTCTGTTGTTCATTTGTAATGGAGTATTTCTCAGCTGTGGAATAATTCTTCCTCTTCCATAGTCACATGTGCAACAGTAACAACCCTGTGAGGTTCTGTTGATGGTCAACAGGCGAGTTTAGATGACAGACGAGACCTTGTGTGTGTCCACTCTGTTTCTTTTTCCCTCACAAAGCCACACATACGTTGGCTGACTGGACTTTCCCAGTCGCTTGGAGGCAGCACCGTTCCTCTAACAAACCCTGTCTCAGTGGACATCATCATAAACTTGGCCTTGGTGGCCCAAACAGTGTGGCTCTCAGCCAGAGGATCTCACGCTCTGGTGGAAATGTGCCTGCTGACTCACTGCAGACAGACACTGAGCGAACTCTCAGCCTCAACTCAAACACAGACTAACCAAGGGGTCTCTCTGCAGTGTATCCCTGTTATCATCCAAAGTAAGCAGCTGCAAAGATTAATAATAATAAACGACTGCACACAGAGGTTGGGAACGTCTGGATTCAGTGACTTCACTTTGGTGATTTTCAGCTTAAACACTGTGGTGATGTCCACCAAGAGATCAGTCATAGTCAATAGGCCTATTGTTTTTGTTGCTGCTGTTTAACATCAATCTGCGCTACTAAAATTTGGATTAAAAAGAGAAAATTGCATATAATAGGCTGTCAAATTACTGCCACGTAACCACCATAAATCCTGGCATTACAACAATGTCCAAACATTTGCTATCAATTACCTTTCAATTAAAGATTAATACTAGCATCACTGTCATTACTGTGATATGTTTGGAAAACTATAAGGGCTTCAGAAATAGACTTCCACAATTTACTTTGAGTGGATGTGAAGTGAAGTGGGGTAGTTGCACTCACGGCTCCCACATGAAGATCAGGCACTTTGCCAAAATATTACAGACCCTGTTTTTCAAATTAGACAAGTTTTTATGCGTGGAAAAGTTCATGGTAGTCCCACTGAGACAGAGAGAGTCTCGGAGTTCAGATAGAAGGAAGACACTAGAACGCTAGTTATGAAATATCCGTAACCATGTATGTCACATCCTACTGCATGACATCATTGTTAGCACAGACAGAAGATGCTGCATATTCTTTGCCAAAATTTGAGCAAAATGCAGGAAAAGTCTGGATCTTCTCAAGCAGAAAACAGCTGAGAACATGTCCTGCCTTGTCTTGTCGGGTCTTTATGGGGGTAAGATGTCTGTCTCGGAAGATAAAGGAAGTGGGAACATTTTTATCATGATCATTTTTTCATCTGCAGACAGGAAAATGAAATCACCTTGTCCTGAAACAGCGTCTCGTATGCAGGTGTTCATGTCTGATAATATGGGGAGCGAGTCACCTTAGAGGAATCCCCGGGATTAGCTCAGAACCACTGCTGAATCACTCAAGAGGCTATTGCCGACTTCCCTCCTGAGGTTGGGAGAAAAGCGATAATTATCAGACTGTACTGAGACGCAAGTAAAGCCAGACAGGGGGAGGGAAATGCCGTACACTTCCGCTGCACTCTTTCCAATCCACTCCAAACTGTTGTGCACAGTAAACCCTTGTGGGGTGGAGTGAACTAAGAAACAAAACCAAAGACATCTGCTGAAACCTGGCTGGACCTCCAGTCACATCATTGAAATACTACAACCAGCTAATGGAGAACACATGGGAAGCGGTGTGTTTTCATAAATAGGTGAAATAAATATGACAGCGAATGTAGTAGATAAATAATGATTGGGAGGGAATCGGACTACCCTGTATTTAGCGCTGTCTCATATAGTGACCGGCATCACAGTTCCAGCTCAAGGCTCAGTCGGTAATGTTCTGGCTGACACCGAAAACACCAGAGCCCAAATCTGAGTCATCTTTGCCAAAGCAGAGAAGTTCCAACCCACACCCATGTTCAGTGTAATTGCTGTTTTTACACTGGCAGCATCCTTAACTCCTAAAGCCTGGCCCAGACCGTGCAAAATAATCCATGGACATGATTGATATAAGCTAGTCAGCTAATGTAAATTTGTATTAAATGACACACGGTACCTGACATATGCTAATTATATAAAAGCACTGTTTGGAATAAATACAACATGAGTATGGTTGTGAATTTAGTGTTGGAAAATTGGAGCTGACAGAAATGTAAGCATGCGGCTACAAGCTTCCTGATTACTTTTTCATGTCTTTGAGTTTTTTGACTCATGAGGACAATACAGAAAAAAGGTGGTAGCTGCAGATTGTATCATACTCCCTACAAGTAGCAGCTAAACAAGCCTAAAAACCACAAAATAAGCACTGTGCAGGAAGAGGGTCAGACCTGCGAAAATGCATGGTCCAAGTTCCCAAACCGCAGCAAACCCTCTGCTGTTACAAGACCATGAAGCCATCGCTACAAAAACAATCAGCGGTTTAGGTTTTGCATCATTTTCTGATTATTAGACAGGTCGGCGTAAAGGGAAACTGGAAGTATTGGAAGGATACGTGATACGCTGTAGGCTCTGAGCCACGTTTAACATGGTGTACACCTTAAACCACAAATTCACCAAGACAAGTTAAACCAGCCAGGATCACTTTCAGCGGGAAGTTGTGTAACAAGCCTCTGAGATGGAACTGCAACAAAGACGGCCCAGAAGGAAGTGTTAAACCCATAATGGAAAATGGGATGTTCGCAGACTAGAAAATCACCTTCAATGATTTGAGTCTTCGGTGTCTCTTGCCGGTAACAAAATTCTGCCTGAGTGGAGGAAAGTTTGGATCTTAAAGTTCCAAGTATGAAAATGTATACATAAATCACAGAATAAGCCTCGTGAACCTAAACAAACCCATAAGTGCGCTACGGTTTGTCCCAACGATTGAGTCTTGATGGATGTTCAAGGTGAAATAGGAGGATCCAAAGCAGCCTGAGGGGATTAGAGATAGAAGGCCAACAGGTTATCAGCCAACCTCAGTCATTAAGTCAGTGGTTCCCAACCTTTTGTGGCTCGTGACCCCAATTTAACGTCACAAATTTCTGCTGACCCCAGACATTCAAAACGGAGATTTTTTTTTTTTTTTTTGGCTAAAATAATTTGTTTTTGATCATGCAATAGTTTGCTATACTATGTTGCAAATAAACATTAATTTTAGATGATATTTAGTCTATATAATGTATATTATTATGGGCGGAGGCAGAAAAGCCAGGTGTAGATTACTGCACAAAGTGAGAATTTGATTTTCCTTGGATCTGTACAGTCTGTGCAGCTTGTATTTACAAGGCTGACAATTAATACTGAACAAACAATAACTTAAACTGTGAATTATGAAAGAGCTGCAACATCTGAAGGCAACCACAATAAACATTTGAAAGACAAACAGAACCACAGTGCTTCAGTTTCAGCTTCAGAGTTTGTCATGCCTTTTATGGGTTGTGATTGTCTCTGTTAACTCACCATATATCTTTTATTAGTAATTTAAAAAAAAAAAAATCAATTACTAGAAATTTAAGGCAACCCCATTCGGATTCCAGGCACGACCTGAAGGTTAAAAAACATTGCATTAAAGTTCTGCTGAACAGAATAAAGAATATACAGTTTATTAGGTGAAAAGGCTATAGGTCAAGCTTTAACTGGATCAACTGTCAAATCATATAAATCTGCCAGATCATAGAAGCTGTGGTGAGTTTTAATGATATAGTTGTTTCCTTATTAGGTTAGACAGGAAGGAATCTGCAAAGTGCAAAAATGGAAACAAATCAGTGCAGAGAAAATGTTTTAAAGAGAAATTAAATTAAATTAAATTGAAGTCTTAGAACCATTTCCTCTTATATTACGTCCTGTAAACAGTTCAAGTACAATTGTTTAAAAGCACATCAGTACTAATAGTAGACCGGATCCGCTCTGGCAGAGACAGAGCTGTTGCATTCACAGTTTAATTTTTTTTTTTTCAAGCAGTGACATTCAAATACACTTGAGGGCAGAACCAGAACTGCCAAACCACTGGAAAAGCCTCTTAATGACCGGTCAGCTGACATCTACCACTGAGGATAAATCCAAAATTACAAACTTCTTCAGACATCAAAACCTCCCATTCATGATTCATAAAGGCATCATGAGATCACTCAGTGATTCGACTATTTTATGCTGCAGCGGTGCAAAAAATTTCTACAGAAAATTTGATTAGGTTTGGCAAAATGGTCAACCTGCCAGTAAAAATGACATAGGGCTTTCAGCTTTAATCACTTTAAACCAGTGATTGAGTTTCCATTCGATTAGTAGGCGGCGTGTTTCCCAGAATCGTGCAAAAATGTCAGCATGTGATTTGCTAAAATTTACTGCACTGGGATTAACATGGTGAAATAAAGTGAAGAGAAACTTCAGGAAACTGGCTTTGTCCTCTTAGGTTGTAAAGGGATTAAATATGTGTCAGGATCATAATAAACTGCAGCGGGATTTTATTCATCTGCATCAGATTAATCCTTACTTTCTTATTTCAATAACTGCAAACAATTGGTGCATTCTTGTCAGGATAACTTTTTCCTTCGCTGTAAAACTATAAAAATAGAACGACCTTTTTGTTCAACTGAAGATTTATTTGACCATTAAAGAATAAGGATTAATCATGTTTCAGAAGAGACCTAGTCCTAATTGTGGTAGTTAGACCAAATTACAGGGATATTATGTTGTGTTTTGGTTTTGCTGCTCACCTCGTATTGAAAGGAATGAAAAGAAAAATGAACCAGAGTTATTTTGACTGAGGCCAAACACAACAATATCAGATGAACAACTGCTGACTTATCAGTTGCATTTGATAATTACAGAAAAAAAAAACATGTTGCACTGCATTTTTATGCTCATACCTATAATATATCCTATTTATTTTACCCAAGACCCATTTAATTTAGCTGCTTTTATTTTTATTTTTATAGTATATTTTATATGATGTGATGAACAGATTGGATGGCACTTTTAATTTTGTTGTACTTATTACAACAATAAAGATATTTTTTTCTATTCTGTTCTGTTATGTTCTATTCTATTCTATCTATTCTGTTCTGTTCTGTTCTGCTCTATATACTATACTATTCTGTTTCATTTTATTTTATTCTATACTATTCTATTCTCTTCTGTTCTATATGTTAATTCAGCAAAATTAGATTGAAAAATGATAGAATAGAATAGAATAGAATAGAATAGAACAGACTTTATTTGCCAATTGCACAGATACATAGCAGTATAGGTACATTGGAATTCTTGTGTGTTTCCGAGTCACAGTGTTAGAAAAAGGTAAGGATGACAAAAAAGACAGATACAAAACATAAACACAGCTAAAACATATAAAAAAAATAAATAAAAAAAAAACAGTTATTGCATAGACGAGCACAAATACACATTTGTAAAATAGAGTATTATATAAAAAAAAAGTAATAATAAGAGTACTGAGAGGTAACAACAGGTTATTGCACATTTGAATTACAAGCACTGGGACGTAGAGCAGGTTATTGGATATTCAGTTAAAGTACTGGGAGTATGATGTGTAATTCTGTAGAATACTCTTTAAATGTCGGTGTTACATAAAAAATAATGTACTCTACTGCTGCATGCTACATGTGATTTTATGTAAATTTTACTTTAGCTGCTTTTATTGTTAGTAGTAATGTTTTTACAGTACGTTTTATATACGATGCACTGATTGGATGGTACTTTTAATTTTCGTTGTACTGGTTACAACAATAAAGATATTCTATTCTATTCTGTTCTGTTCTGTTTTGTTCTGCAGAATACTCTTCAAATGTCTGTTACATAAAAGAATAATGTTCTCCACTGTTGCCATAACATGATTTTATGTAGATGTATATGTTTCTTTGGGGGACGGAGAAGGGGTGGAAAAGAGAAGACCACAACTTTTCGTCCAGTTCCTCTGGAACAGCCCAGCAGTGAACATGGAGAGGATCATCTGTAAAAGCCATCACTGATAGGAACAGGATTATAAAACCTCCGCAATCATCCATTTGGAATGTCCCTCCCACACGGATGAGGCTTTATAGCACCTCCATCATATCGCCCCTCGACGCTTTAATTTACTGTCTGACAAAGAAATTGCTCACAGGTTCAAAGAAGGAACCCATAAAACATAATGAATCGTGATTTACAGCAACACTAGGAGCTTCGTTTCTGATAATGTCCCACATTCTTTTTTAGGTACATGCTTGAGTAGCTTTTTTCATCTTGGTGACAACTTTAAAGGCCATGATGGAAACACCAAGATGTTCTGTATGTTCTGAAACCTTAAACTAACATGTTCCACCGAGACTCTCCACAATGACTGCAGTGTGAAGCTGTAAAATGCCTCCAAATGACCAGTGAGGGACCGAGTCTGCACTTTTATTCCACTAGCTGTTCACTACTTGTTAACTGCACCAATATGGATGAAATTAGGACACAGTTCTCTGTCTTGTGTAAATAATGTGAAGCTCTAATTCAGGAGTATTGTGGAGCAGCCTTTTTACAGAGAAGCAGTGTTTTTACGCCTAGTAGCTAAAAATGACAATGAGACTCATAAAAATGGATTTTATTTCTCTTCAGGATCCAAAATTTACTAGATACATCTTGAATTGGAATAATATCTGTATTTTTACTGATCTGACACTAAAACAGTCTTGGAAAGTTGCTTTTTTATGGCTTTTTACTGCATTTCAGTATTTTTGTCATTACCTCTCTCATATTTATCTTAATTCTTGTTTTGCTTTTGCATCATTTTCATTCTTTTTTACATCTCCTTGTATATTATAGTTGATAGCCTTGATGTATTTTACTCTGACTAATGGTGACCCGATAAAAACAGCTCTGCAATCTATTTTTTGTTCTGACTTTCAGTTTGGGACAGACACAGTTAGACCATTTAAGGCAGTTATTATAAAACTAGGTATGAATTATTCATGATCAGCTGGAGGATGAGTTTGATTAATCACCTTGGTTTGTCCTGATGCGTCTTCCATCCCCATGTTCAGGTTTCTGTGTTTCTTCATCTATATTTGCATTTGCATTCTCCCAGATGAGAAATTTCTAATAATGACATTATGTAAGGATACTCAGAATGTAATGCAATAGCTGAAAGGTAAAGAATAAAGACAAATTAACCCATAAAGTGCTACCTAGTGCTGCTTTTGTGGCAATTCTCAAATGAATTTTTCTCTCTATTTAACCTTTCTCAAGTGATTCATCATTTATTATAATATTACCCTCTGCATTTTGTGTTTTTTCAGTGTAAATCAGATATTTTCCCATATTTAATTTACATGTAGATGTTCATAAAAGCTCAGAATAAAGTTGATTGTTATAAGATCAGAAACAAAGAAAACTAAAGAAAAAGTGACTTTTTCAATGAAATATATCATTAACTGAACATAAACCAAGTGTCTCCATCCACTGTAACTGATGAAACTCCATGGGTTTTACTGGTGAATCAATGTTGTAGAAGATAATGTTTCCACGTTCACTATGGAGCCTCTGAAAAGACGACAAACTATATTTTACACCAATTATTTACATGTATTTGCATGTAGGATTAGCGGATCAACAGGTATTAAACATTTTAGAGCAGTAGATGATTTTAGTTGCCAGTGGCTGTTTGGGTCTTTATGGGTTAATACAGTCAAAGTTAAAATGAGAAGACAAAAATTGTAAAAATGCAAAATGGAGGAACAGAAATGCATAAAAGGTAAAATGTCAATCCCCTAGGCTGTTCCTGTCGCACAGATATACTGGGAAAGAAGAGCATAGATCATAACTTCAGTCTAACTTCAGTGTTTATCTCCAAAAGTCAAAGAATGAATGTCACATAGTATCTCAACAGGACATCTAATAATCTAACAGGCAGCCTGCCATTAAATTTAATGAGCACATTAATACTTGCAAGGAAATGAACTCTTTCCTCTGGCAATGTTACATTTAATGGACCTGTGGCTGGAAAGTTTTATGATTTTTTTTTTTTTCTTTACCCAGGGGGCATCTGTGTGACCAGTTTAAGGACATCAGGTCAGAGGTCCGAAATGGAGGTCTGTCGTGGATTTGAGGTGACGATTTGAGTTTGTGTTAATTTAATCCTTACTGTTTCAGTGAATGTTTGGAAACCCAGATTAAAATATGGGAATAGAAATTCTGTAATTACTGTAAGTGTTTCTATTTCTGCTGGTTTATTTGTTTAATCTCTGGTGATTTCCTATACTGACAGTCAATAGAAATTTTGAGGTAGAAATGTCTGCATATTTCTACTTGTACGGGGGTTGGAATTATCCATTGTGGATTTATTAGTGCTCGGGTAGATGAGATAATTAGTTGTCATGTTATCATGGTTCATTGCACATGGGTTGGTCTCTTTGCAAAAGTGGACCAAATACACATTGACCAATACTCAGTGGGGGTATGCACAATTTGAGGTTTGGTTTTGAAGGCCCAAAAAAAGGCCACCATTGTTAGTCCAGTGAACAGCATCATGCCACGTCTATCATGTGAACGTCGTCTCCGGGCACTGGGTATGGTGGAGGCCGGTTTGAGCTACAGTGATATAGCCAGGTGTATGGCAGGCACTACAGCAAGAGTGGAATAGGATTCCGCTGGACACCATCCGATGCCTAGACTGAAGCATGCGCCAACGGATCGCCACCTGCATCGAGACAAACAGAGGCCATTCCTGGTATTGACTGTTGTGACTTTGTGTTTGGCAGGTGCCATTTTCTTTTGTTAAGTTTTTTGTTTTGAAATTATTCTTGAAACTTTAGATTTTTGTTTCTGTTTGCTTATAACCTAAACAAATGATTCATATGAAAAAATTCCAGTTTAGGGTTTAAAAATAAAAATTATGTTGAAAAATATGGTCTCAAAGTTTTCGTTGACTGTGAGTGTGTAATCTTGTGTGTGTTTGTATGGAATGAATGGACTTATTACTCAAACATGTTGAAGAAAGGGTTTCCCAGAACAGTTCTAGTCCTTCTGCTCTTTTTGCTGACATTCACGAGCGCCTCTGGGAGCTGAGTCACAGACTCTTCCTACGTCGAGGGTTCAAAGGTACTCATGACGCCTGCTCTGCCAGCTGCTGTGGCCCCGAGGGGATCCTAGAGGATTTTCTCAGTAAGAGGAAACTGTGACACAGCTCTATGTTGACCCCCCTCTCCCCCAGTAAGACTGCCCACTGGGGAGTGAGAGTCTGACTGTTGAGGTCTGCACAGTCAGCCCCCACACCATCACCCACTCAGATTCCTGTGTCCTGTGAAGGATCTGACACTGTACACCCTCCAGCTTTGGTTTCAAGTACTTTAAAAAAAAAAATTAGACATTTTCAGGCCTGTAAAGATGAAATACATGCCACACTAAAAATCTGAAAAAGTACTAAAGGCTCTTTTCTCTTTAACCCATGTAAACCCAAATAGTCACTGGACACCAAAAGCATCTACTGATCTAAAATGTTTAATAGCTGGTGATCCGTCCATGTAAATAATTGGTGTAAAATGTAGTTTGTCATCTTTTCATGGTCATCAGATATGACCCATTTGGACGTTCAGAGGCTCCGTAATGAACATGGAGACACCGTCATCTTCTACAACATTGATTCACCAGTAAAACTCATGGAGTTGGATCAATGACAGTGATCAATGAATTATTGATATCTTCACTGAAAAAGTCCCTTTTTTGGAGTTTTCTGTTTCTGATGTAATAACCCTCAACTTTAATTTGAGCTTTTATGAACATCTACATGAGCAGTGAATTGAATATAGGAAAAGATATGATTTACACAGAAAAAACACAAAATGAAGAGGATAATATTTTAATAAATGGTGAGAAATCACTAAAGACAAGTTAAATATGAGAGGAAACTATTTTGGGACTGCCACATAAGTAGCACTGAGTCTTTATGGGTTGAGTTTAGAAGATCCTATAAACTGGATAACCTACCTTGTCTATGTCTCAGCAGTCTTGTGAAAGTGAAATAACTGATTATCCATAAAACAGCCTGAATATCATTAAATATTAATGATTTAAATTTAAACATTACTGATATCCTGGCTGTGGGATATCAATAAAACACTGATTTCCTGCATGCAGCTTTTGATACATCAGTTCTCTCTCCAATCTGAAATGAGTTCTTAATGCAAACAAGGCCAAGTATAGGCTCTATTTTCAGATGATGGGGTTACAGTCTGACAGGACACAACACTGAGAAGGTCTGAGGATGATTACTGGGACATACACTTGGATCAGAAACATCGATGTAATGCTCATACTGACTCAGTGGTTGACCTAAAATATCTACTTATACATCCAACCTTTTCATACAGAATGCCATGATGAGTAGACCGCTTGTCACCAGTGCTGGATCTGACTGTGGAGTGATAAATTATACCGTTTCCAACAGAACATGGGGAAATTAGGTCAGTTTCACTAAGATGTGAAAGGCATTGGTTTTTATTTATTTATTTATTTATTCATTTTCTGAACCCGCTTTATCCTGACTAGGGTCATGGGGGTCGCTGGAGCCTATCCCAGCTACTTATGGTGAAGGTGGGGTACACCCAGGACATGTCACCAGTTCATCACAGGGCTGAACATATAGAGAAGAACAATCACTCTCACATTCAGAACCCATTAACCTATCAGTGCTTGTCTTTGGATGGTGGGAGGAAGCCGGAGTACCCGGAGAGAACCCATGCAGACACGGGTAGAACATACAAACTCCACACAGAAAGGTCCCACCCTCATCGACTGGTGTTGGAATCGAACCCAAGACCTTCCTGCTGTGCTATCCACTGCACCACCATATCGCCCCTTATTTATGTATATTTATAAAAAACAATCACCTCTTTATTAACCCTTTCATGCATAGTGGTCACTACAGTGGACAGCTATTCTACAGCTGTTCTCTTGTACATTCAGGGGTTTTGTTGTTTTACTTGCATATCAGCCGACACAGTGGACTCTTACGCATCATCTCAAACACTGTAATTCATACAATTATTGTAACTTTGCTGCTCTTGATCTGCAGTAACATGTTTGAGTGTAAATCAATTGCTAATTGTTATTAGACTGTAATAAACAGTTTTCTGAAACAAGAAGTTGTTTTTTTTGGGGGGGGGGGTTTGCATATCCTCCTGAGACCCAGCAATGCATTTTGTCCTCTATAGGGGACAAAAGTTTGACAGTTTAACTAAAATGCTGTCCATTGCAAAGGACATTCCATTAAAAAAAAAAACAATAAATGAATAAAAATGATTTTAAAAATGTATCTGAAAACTGTTGCATTATGCAGTTTCCAAACAAGACTATTTTTTAGTGTAAAAAAGCCAAAATTGTCAATTTCCTGGGTCTCAGGAGAATATTATCTTCATGAAATGAATAATAACTAGTATTTGAGTATGATAAAATGTGAGAAAACATCAGATTAGCGGCATTAAAAATGTTTTTATTTCATAGTTTTCACACAGTATGTCACTTTCTGATGATGAGTTTTAAGTACATGTTTCTTTGCTTCAAAAATTAAACACATGGTGTCCAGCGGAGTTGACATTTTTGTAACTCCATGAAAAAAAGGTTCATAAAAAAAAAATTTCAGTTGCATTGCTGTTTTCATGCCTAAAGAGGAATAAAAACACTCAAGAAAAAAATACTAAGGTTCTCATAATTCATGCATGAAAGGGTTAAACTGGTCACACTATTCAGCAGCTGATGGTTGAAGTGACGAAACTGCCTTTAGTTCCATATTTGCATTTATCTGGAACATTTTACAACTGTTTCTCATAATCTACTTAGATATTTCAATGTAGAGCTTATAGAATCTATATGGTATCTTTATGACTTTAATATGTTCATTCATGTGTCCTTAGAGAAGTACTGAGGCCTCAGCCATGTGTTCATCTGTTGTCATTTAGACAAAATAACCATTGCACCCTTGCTAAAGATATGCTATAAAGGATGGGGTCCATCTCCCAGACAGACCTCGCATTGTTTTCACACAAGGATAAAAGTGAGTCCCAAGTTGGCAGTCCTTTCAGTTTGAATTAGTTGATCATCATCGTATGATTCAAAACTCTTTCCTCCGTCTTGCAAGAATAAATTGACTAACTTAATTCACACCCTGGTTTCACCCTGGTTTTGTGTGATCTTTATAGCAACAACATACAGTACATTAACCATACTCATATGTATAATCTGTACAATGTCTGTATATATAATAATATATGAAGATATGTGTATATAGGTGTACATATGAGTACCTCCCCCTATCTCCCCTACCCAACCTGTGGCATGTGCACAGCTGTAAACAGTATTTATAGCTTTGTTTGTGCTCCACTCCTGCTGCTGTGAATTTGGAATTTCCCCTTGTGGGACTAATAAAGGAATATCTTATCTTCATCTTTATCCTCATCTCATCTCATCTCATCATGGTAGGTCATAAATACTGTAGACTAGAACACCTAACAAGACCTGCAGTTGACCCAGTCATGTAGCCATGGTAATTTGGCCTTTGTCAGTGTTTCTCATAACCTTGCACTTGCCCATTTTACCGCTTTATCATCTCATCAGGTTAACATCTTCACTAATACATCCCACCCACCCAAAGCCATTATTTAATGAAAATAAACAAAATGTATTTGATGCAGCCTGTCAGTAGTCATAACTTTATGGCTGATTAGTGTATTGGTTAGTTTAAAGTTATGGTTGGACCAAAAATGGGCTAAGGAAGTACATCCCAACCTCAGGATAGTTGATCATCTGTGGGATGTTGGACAAATAAACCTGATCCGTGGAGGCCCCACCTCTCTACTTCCAGGACTTCAGGGATCTCCTGCTGATGTCTTGGTCCAGATGCCACAGAACCTCTTCAGAGGTCTGGTGGAGTCTTGGCCCCGGGTCAGAGCTGTTTTAGTGAAAAAAGGGAACCTACACAATATTAGACAGGTGGTAAGAATGTTCTGCTCCCATAGATGTTTGACTAGTTGAGATCTGATTGTTGTTCTTTAGATACTTTTGGTGGGCACTGAACACTTTACTTGGGAATGAACAAGAAGATTTGGAAATGTTCTGACCCAGTGATTTGACCTTCACAATTTTTCCCGTGACAGAGTTGCTCAGACCCCTGCTGCCATTTTTTTCTGTTTCCAACACATCAACTACGAGGGCTAAACATTCATTTGCTGTCTAATATGTCCCACGCATGGATGAGTCCCATTTTAATGAGATAATTCAAATTAATACCACTTTGCCTGTTAGTGGTCATAATGTTATGGCTGATCAGTGTATACTGCTAGCTCTTGAATGTAACTTTTATATTCATCGTTGTATGTTACTTTTTTAATACATTTTTTCATGTGATATCAAATCAGGGCAGAACTCTGATGATTCCTTAACCAGTAATTACCCAAACAGCCACTGTTGACCAAAACTAACTAGTCATGTAGATTGTGTAATACCTGTCAATCCACTAATACTACCAGTCTATGTAAATAATTGGTGTAAAATACAGTTTGTCATCTTTTCATGGTCATCAGATATGATCTATTTGGACGTTCAGAGGCTCTGTCATCTTCTACAACATTAATTCACCAGTAAAACCCACAGAGTTGGATCAATGACAGTGGATGGAGACACTTCTTTTATGTTCAGTTAATGATATATTTTGCAGAAAAAGTCACTTTTTCTTCAGTTTTGTCTGTTTCTGATGTAATAACCCTCAGCTTTAACCTGTTAAACCCTGACCATATTTTCAGAGGAAAAACGCCTAAAAAGACATGCCCAAAGTAAATGAAGAATTACTTCACAATAATAAGGTTCACATGGATGTTCTTGGTGTCTGTGGACATTTAGAGACCTCACAGAATCTATTCCCATTGTCTAAAATATTGTATCTATTACTATCCCTGAGTAAACTGTAACAAACTAAAAGAGAAATTGGAATTTTTTATCCTCACCTGTTTTTTTTTTCGTCTGGATTGACAATGATATGCATAAATTAATTGTTCGTGTCTGAGATTTTTTATGGCGTATATTTCACCCCACAAAGATTAAAAATCATGTTTGAACATTAAAGTTTGCACTAAAATACACTTTTGATGTACTTTTATTAACATTAGGGTCTAAACTTTGAGCAAAAGTTGAAAAAAACATTAATTGTCCTGATTTATTATATTTTTATAGTAGATGAATATTAATATAATTTTTTCGGCCCACTGGCGGGCCGACAGGGTAAAAGGGGTTATTAATGATATATTTTACAGAAAAAGTCACTTTTTCTTCAGTTTTGTCTGTTTCTGATATAATAACCCTCAACTTTAATCTGAGCTTTAATCAACATTTATATGATTAGTGAATTAAATATAGGAAAAAGTCAGATTTTTACTGAAAAAAAACAAAATACAGAGGTTAATATTCCAATAAAGGGTGACACAGAGAAAAATTCATTTGGAAATGGCCACAAAAGTAGCAATAGGTATTTATGGGTTAAGATGTTTGAGAAATAATGGTTGAATGAAAGAAAGTATAAATAAAACATGAAAATCACAAAAAACGTAAAAAGTGCAATGAGGTGAAATTGCTTTATTCTAAAGGGAAACAAGCCAAAACATTTGCTGACATTTGATGATATCACTTTGAAGACTCTGGATTTTGGTCTTTGAGGATCGCATTCATGTGGAGAGAGCGTGCCCCTCTGTCCTGTAAAGACGGATCAGTGTAAATATTTTGGGACCAGTAGGAGGGATGCAGAACACCTACTGACAAATATCTGGTCATCATTTGGTGTTTTACATAGCTGCATCCTGTCCCAACTGTATGAAGTCACGTCATCGTATCCTGTCCCAAGAACTGGATCTATGCTGTGAGGCATGATGTTAATTGGACACTTCTTCTCCTCTAGTCTGATTGCATGAATACAGTTGTCCTGGTCCAGACCACTTCAGAGGACAGACGGTTTTAGTGTGGCACAAACAACTAAATCTTTCCTCAGTCCTGCCATGAAATCAGTCTTATATATTTACAAGTGGTTGGTAACTTAATCAGTACAAGATGACACAGATGACATCTCCACACTGTGTTTGTTACATGTCATTCTTTACTCTTGCTAGGTTAAACTGACAAGCAGCTGCACCGGGGTGTCTAATGTCCTCGGTGAGAAACGCTAACTAGAAGCGTTGTGTGTTGCCGCAAGACGTTTGATTTCTGCATCATTTGGCTTGTATGCTGCAAAACCTCACTGGGCTCCAAACACTGGAAAATAAGGCAGCTCTAATAGAAGCAGATGGACTTTGTCAAAAGCTGGAGATGACTTATTCCAATAAAATATTTCACAGCTGCATGGGAGCATTTTAAAGGAACCCAAAAGGGATGAATAAACATGTAAATTGGTTAAAAACGCAATCCTCCGCAAGTTATTTACAGGTCCGTTCACACCAACAGAATAATTTCGCTAAAACCCTCAAGCATTTTCTCATGTCCACAATGATCCCCTTAAGTACGTATCACCCCATTAGCCCTCTACTCCCAACAAGAAAGTAACTAAGACCACCCACATTTCACAAACATTGATAAAACCTTTTTGTGTGATGAGCAGAGGAATCAAAACAGTCATTGGCCTTTACCCAGTGGTCTCCACAGCTGTGCTCTACATGTGCTACTCCCTGCAAAAGAGGGCAGATCTCTAAACCGGGTGGAGAACTGAGAAACTTTCCTGTCTTGCAAAGAAGAAATCTTAGAATATAAGGAAACTCGAGGCTGGGTGCCAGTGAGATAAATGGGCTAAAAACGGTCTAATAAGCCATTTATAACTTGGCTTGTCAGTCCTTGGACTCTTATTCTAAACAAAGCGTTCTCAAAGTGTCATTGGAGGGTTGTGATGTATATTGGAGTTGGATTGTGATTATATCTATAAAACACACTGCAGAGTTTCTTGTTTTGATTCCCGTCTGGGGGACATTCTGATGACAGGTACCAGGGCAAACAAGGACAAGGATTTTTTAAAGGGAATAATTTACAACCAGAGCGCCGTTTTTTACAAGTTCAGCTGGGGAACTGTTGGCTCTGGTCTCCACATATTCAAAGGGGAGTGCTGCTCCGCTGTTTCTTTTGGCATCGCTCTCAGTGGAAACCTACTGTCTGCATGCTGACTGAATATTTGCCCTTTGAGGAGTCAACCCCCCCGCTTCAAGTTCAAAAGGACTACTTCATTCCTTCCTCAGGTTTTGGTTGGCAAGTCAAGAATCAAAGCCATGGCGTTCTAATGGGTGGCTGCCTCGAGCGAAGCATTTATATACATTTGCGTCTGGTTCCCTTTGTTTAGCGATTCCCTTTCTTAAGCACAATGAAGTCAAGATGAGATTAGGAGTTTAGATACAGTTTGTCAGGATGTTGCAAATTACTTCAAATGATTTTACTTACTTCTGATGTTATCCAGCAAAGTCTTCACCAATAAATTATTCCACCATATTTTATTGGAGAGTTGGAGTATCATATACTGTAGTTTATATGGTTCAGGGTCTCGCGGAGGCTGCCAAAGTAAAAATCAATGCAGTAAAATGTCTGAAAATCAGAACCAAACTATTGTGAGCTTCAAACCTCAATTCTCAGAGAAAGTTGGCGTACATACTTGATATTATTTAACCCTTTCATACACGAATTATGAGAACCTTGATCAAAATTTATTTTCTTGAGTGTTTTTATTCCTCTTTAGGCATAAAAAAAAAAAAAAATGCGATTGAAAATTTTGTTATGAATCTATTTTTTCATGAACTTCAAAAAATGTCCCCTCAGTTTGACACCATGGATTTAATTTTTGAAGCAAAGAAGCATGTATTTACTGATAGATCATGTGAAAACTATGAAATAACACTTTTAATGCAGCTAATCTGATGTTTTCTCACATTTTATCATACTCTAATACTAGTCATTACTCACTTCATGGAGATAATATGCAAAAAAAAAAAAAACTTTATGTAAAAAAAAAACAAAACAAAAAACAATCCAAAACTGTTTAATAATAATGACAAGCAATTGATTTCCACTCAAACATGTTAGTGCAGATCAGGTTTATCAATCACAGCAAAGTTACAGTAATGGTATAAATGTCAGTGTATTGTTACGGGATGGTGCATTAGTGTCCACTGTGTTGGCTGATATGGAACTAAAACAACAAAACCCATGAATATGTAAGAGAACAGCTGGAGAATAGCTGTCCACTGGAGTGACCAGTACGCACGAAAGGGTTATTATGTGTTATGGACTCTGCTCTTCAAAAAGATAACCCAGGTGGACGTCATGTGTGAGGAGAAGCATGGATTAAAATCTTACAGATGCACCTTAAATCTGTCCATACCTTAATGCATGTGCGTATCAGCTGATGAAAGACACAGTTCTATGAGGCCATGTCTACAGTCTCTAAATGTATGGGATTCATTATGGAGATTAACATACAGCACAGCAGGTTGCATTATGGGCCTAGAACTATAGCATATCGTCATGAAAATACCAAAACCTTCCACTGTGTGTAATTTCAATTATTCAGCCGTCACCCCAGTACTTGTAGTGTTTTAATAGCATTGTGAAAAGTCCAAGTAAAATGCTACTTTTCAGTCACTTATAATTATATTTCAATACCAGCCTCCTTCGATGCCCATTCATGGCTCATTTCTGCGACTGACTCCTTATAAAAGCCATGACTTCACCATAAATCAGGATGTTTGATTAATGGTGTGAAGTGAAGTAGAAACTGTTTTAACAAAGATACAAGAAAAATGTCTCTCAGCGTTCTTTAAAGTTTTACTCAGTTAAGCAGCTCCTCAGTAAATCAAAACCCGATGAATGGCGGCGCGGCGTTTGGCTCGCTTTGAACGCCAGTCAGCGTTTTGGATGAGCCAACGCTGATATCGAGTCACGCAGATGATATGAATTTGCAGGTTTTATACTGCGACAGCGCGAGAAGCTTTGGAAGAGTTTTGTGTCAGGATATCAAAGCTTTTAAAGAAATTAAAGTATCAAAATATTTTCATATTAAAGTCTTATTTCACATTTATTGAGCATACTGGAACAGTCAAGACATAGTTCTCCAAGATGAATATTTGACTGGTGGTTCAACCTTGATGCACACGTGCTACCTTTATTTTATTAGAATGTATTGAAATGACAGTTCTGGCCCCAATATGGGAATTTCACGCTACATAAGACCACCAATAGCCCTGCCACTGCTCTGAACCCTTCGTTTGCCGTTGAAAAGGGACAACTGGAGATAAAACAGAGAGTTTGTGAAAATCTGTGGCGACCGCAGACTCTGGAACAGCCCACTTGAAACTAATGCCACAAAGTGATCGCAGATGCATCCTGGATTGTCAACAAACGTGAAGAAATCAGCCGACAGAAACCAGACAGGGTGACAGTGAGGATGGTATCATGCATCAGTTTTGTGTTTTTTTTTGTGTCTTTAAAGGAAAACATGATGTGATATGATATGGGAGAAATATGGTGACTTCAGCATCATTTTGAACGGTGACATTACAGCAGAAATCAGAGCCTGATGGTGGCGAATAGTGTGGTCACTTACAGGGTGGGGAAGCAAAATTTACAATGAACATTTAGTTGTTTTTTTCTCAGCAGGCACTACGTCAATTGTTTTGAAACCAAACATATATTGATGTCATAATCATACCTAACACTATTATCCATACCTTTTCAGAAACTTTTGCCCATATGAGTAATCTGGAAAGCAAACGTCAAAGAGTGTGTGATTTGCTGAATGCACTCGTCACACCAAAGGAGATTTCAAAAATAGTTGGAGTGTCCATAAAGACTGTTTATAATGGAAAGAAGAGAATGACTATGAGCAAAACTATTAGGAGAAAGTCTGGAAGATACTATTAAAGAAGAATGGGAGAAGTTGTCACCCGAATATTTGAGGAACACTTGCGCAAGTTTCAGGAAGCGTGTGAAGGCAGTTATTGAGAAAGAAGGAGGACACATAGAATAAAAACATTTTCTATTATGTCAGTTTTCTTGTGGCAAATAAATTCTCATGACTTTCAATAAACTAATTGGTCATACACTGTCTTTCAATCCCTGCCTCAAATATTGTAAATTTTGCTTCCCCACCCTGTATAACAGGTGTGAACATGTTTTAACCAGGCCAGCATGTGTCGCAGTGTTGCTTCTGATGGATTTATAAACAAAATCTCCAACAGTTTCCACAGATAATGTAGCTTTGGATTTGCTTATGTTCTGATAAAGGTTAATGCATTGCAAAAGGGGGATTTATAAGCCCATGTAAAACTCTTTACTGTGTTTCATTTAAGCTCCATTTAAGCTCCAAGTCTTCTGCTTCGGCATAAACAATGATGTAGTTTGTCCACATTAGCGGATAAGGGCTTAAGAGTAAATATTTCTTCCATATCAGCTCTCTCTGGTGATCTTGACCTTGGTGTTTCATCCTCAGTTGCTCTGGCATTTTTGTTGAACTCCTCCTCAGTCATCCTTTCCCTTCATCAAAATTTACTGAATGGCGTCACTCGTTCCTTACCTCATCCGTCTCCTGTTTCCCCATTAGATATGGATAAAAATCTGGGATTTTTCTCCGCCTGGTATCGTTTCTTATCTCACTTGCATTGTTTCCTCATGAAATCCATGCATATTAAACTTGATAGGAACGAAGCCAACTACGCCATTTTTTTCTGCTTAAATAAAAATCTGTGGAGCAGTTCACATGCTGGAATAGTTAGGCGTTGCGGACTATTTGTTTTCGCACTCCAAACCACTCTCTTCCTGTCATGAACTGACACCCTGGATGACTCGAAATATCTTCGACTGTCAAAATAAATAAAGGCTCAAACTTCAAAGTGTATTCCTTTGGGTCTAATGTCAGGAGGAGCCGTGACCTGTTTCTCCCAAAAAAAGTTCTGACCAAATTCTCCTAGAGCGTAAAACTATCTCATAATGTTTAATCCACATGTGAACAGATCTCTGCTCATTATCTAATAACACTGGGTTACAAAAAAATGTTTTTTGCAAGTTGTCTAGGTTTTTTCAACTGAATTAGGACCATTTTGCACCGCTAAATCCAAAAATGACATCTGTTTTTCTCAATCAGGTCAGGTTTTATTGCTAATTTGATTTTGAAAAATTTGATCTTCTCACAAAATTGATTACATTTTTGTGACTTTATCAGTTGATTTTTTTATATAGTTCTCACCCAAAATAGGTTTTTAGAGAAAAAAAATCATTTTCTAACAGGATTCTTGTTAGGTACAATGGTGTATTCACCGCAGATGTAGCAGAATACATCAGGCTTATTTTTGCAAGATCTTCTAGTCGAAGCCATTTCATTCACCTGTAATATTAAAAAAACCATTAATCATAAATTGGCAAAAGTAAAATCTTCAGAACTCATTTATTGCAAGAAATATGAAAGAATTTTGTATCATATGATGTGAAAATGCCCATAAATGTAAGCAAAAATGTTAAAAAGCCAATATGTAGCATAGTTCAGAAAGTTGACCTGATTGAGCAAAATTAATGTGATTTTTGGATTCAGCACACCAAAATTATCCTAAATCAGCTCAAAAAACTTAATAAATTTGTCGTTGACCAGTGTAATCCTTCGCATGTATACATACAGAGACGACAGGAGAAAAGAACAATGGCTACATTTTCAGTAGTTTTATTGAAAAATGCCTCTTCTGTTTCAGAAATAAATAAGAAAATAAGGCTGTGTGGAATTCACAAAATGTGCAGTTAAAACATGAGAAAAGCAATTCTACGTCAATAGTCTTGCAACCAAATCCAACTGCACTGATAGAAAACAACAATTATATTCTGACTTAGAACTCCTCAGTAAATATACAACACAAACATGCAATTCCACCTTTGGTAACAGAAGATATCAAAACAAAACAATACGTTTGATCTGTTACAATAAGTCAGATTAGCATTTGGTTTACAGGCCTTATACAACATTGGACAACTCTTTGGTAAATCTTTGATATTTCAATAAACCTTTTTGCTGGGGGTGGTGGTGGGGGGGGTATCTGAAACAGTTTTCCGTACTGAAATCTGACATAGACAAAGACAACATGGGTGGTCCAAAAACATACATACTGTACTTCCTTTGACACACTTTCTGCTGGTTTTCACATGATTAGTGCAGTACACAATGAAGTCTGATAAACACTTGCAGTTATATTACAAGCAGACACTTAAGGGAACACTTAGCAAGCACACAGGTTTGTAATGAAGGAACATGTAGTTTTGTATTAAACTTGCTAAACTTTCTCATGTCAAAAAAATATATATGTTCAATATAGCCAGGGGTATCAAACCCATAGGTACTAAGTTTGGTTCTGATATCACTTCATCCTCACATATGTGATCATTGAAGTTATTTCAACATTACACTTTCTGAGAACTCCTCACTGTAGCTATGATGCTAGCTTTTCTGTATTGTCTTGTGGTAGCGATCTCTTTCTTCGTTGGGTTCCTGTGTAACCAGGTGACTGTATTGTCTCAAACTCTCCAGCTGGCTCCACAGGTATAGACACTACCTCAGGTCCAGGCTGGAAGCGGCCAGCTAGAAAATATTCGGGATGGCCAATCAAAAAAAAATTGCTTTTTCTACAACTTCTCACATGCACAAATTAAATTATATTGCACTATGGACTTCAGAAAAATGCCCTGTGTCAAACCACCACTTCTTACTTTCTCCTCTTTTTTTGGTCTTGAATGAAACATACAAAATACTGAGAAAAAAAAAAGCTAAATAAAAACTGCTTCAAAATGCTGTGATGACATTTACAATCAAGCTACTGGATAATAAAACATAGCAAAATAACCAGGTGATGCTACAAATGACACATGGAAATGGCAAGAGACCAACATTTAGCACTGATATGGCAAACATACACATAAAACACAATGATTAAAAGTACATATGAACATGCTTCAGTCTGAATCAGAGCTGTTTAGGTCACTTAAGGCATCATAAACAGAGGTTATGCTGGTGGTAAGTAAGCAGAAGGTTATGAGGCACAAGCTCAATACAGATGTTAACTTGAATTTTTAGTGAAATGTCCTGGTTCATACATCATTTACAAGGCACAAAACATTAGTTTTATTTACACATATCACCTCTACATTAACGTTGCTTTCAGTTATGAGATCCTCTTTGTTAGTAGTTGTTTTGGGTTGTGTTTGTACATGCTCCTTCCTTCGTAGAAATGCTGTCTCTGTTTTTTTCCCCCAACGGTTTGCGGTTCAAGATACAAACAGGCCAGCAGGTTGCCATCACTGTAGCTTGTAGCTGTGAGATGATGTTAGTGCCAGTCTGCTCCGGTCTGTTTTTTTGTTACTTTTTTGGCTTTCATAATATTTTAATGTTCAATAATTATGTCCATGGTGATTATCCTTACGTGCCCAATTGCAAATGGGCAAACATCTCAGAAACAGGACTTCAAAGTGTAAGCGGCACAGGTGACTTAGAACGTTTACTATGCCAAACCTGGAAATAGTTAAGAAAGGGTGTGAGTCTTCTCTGTGGAACAAAGTTATTAGCATCTTTGATTCAATGTAAGTAACCATACACATCTAGCTAGAATGCTTTACATGCCAGTTTCAAAATTATACAACAAATGTATGGAGGTATAGGATTATAGTGGCTCCCAACTGGGCTCCTTACAAAAATAATTCTTGATTTTATTAGGATAAATGTTTTGGTACACATACATCCATATCTCCATACATTAACAAAGAAAGAAGTAGTGCATTGAGTTGCAAATGAAATTAGTGTGCATACATTTAGTCTCTTATCTACTGTTGTGCCATGCAGGGCCTAAATGGTGTTGGTTGTACCTGTGTATCCTTGTCCATTGTAAGGAATGCCAACACACTGAGAGGAGTCGCAGTATCCAGGAGGTCCTGGTGGTCCCCTCACCCCAGGGGTACCCTGGCGACCTGGAGGGCCACGAGCCCCAGAAGAGCCAGATGGTCCCGGGGGTCCCGTTCTCGACTCGCCTGGTGGCCCTGCAAAAAAAACAGGGAGAGAAAACTCACTGACATCACCAGTAAATCTTTTGTGGAAATGGTGGGGGCAACACAGGGCTGTAGTGCTGCAATTTAAACGTTTCAATGGCTCAATTAAAAAGCTTGACCAAAAAAAAAAAAAAAAAAAAAAAAAAAGCTATAGTCTGGGGCTGTGGAGTTACCCCCCGGCCCCGTCTGTCTAGACGGTTAAAATTCAGGATGGAATTTCCCCGGTCTCTCCTTCTTTCTCTCTCTCTCTCTCCCTCTGTTTTAAGTGAGCCCATGTGTTGTCAATGAAGCCACCAAAGAAAGCTCATTGTACAACAATCTGATTCTCCCACACACAAACACACACACAACAGTGAGTCATCAGCATGGACTTCCTCCCACTGGTTTTTCTCACTTCATTCACAGAAACAGACATATCAGTGTTTGGTCCTGTGGGACTGACATCAATAGACAGTCCATGCTGTTTTGTAATTGTAATTCCCAAGGGAAAGGGGATCTTACCAAGTGGTTTAGAGGTTTACAGAAAACTTACAGAATCTAAACTGTGACTGTAGAGAAGGCTTTCTGAAACATATCAGCCAAATAACAATTAAATAGTTCTTTTTGGAAGTGCATCCTCTCATTGACTTCCTTATTCAAAATTGCCTAAAATCTAAAACAGCAAAATTCCTCCTTCATGATTGATTTCAATACATTCCATTAAAGGTATAACTTTTCATATGTGCACAATGTTTGGAGAAACTGAACATATACAAGATGTAAATCGTTAAGTAAGGAAAGAATTGGGAATATGTTTGGGCTCTTTCCAAAGAATTTATGTAGTGCAGCTGCCTAAATGAAGGTGTCTGACACACATATAGTGTAGGTAAGCTCTGGAATGTGTCATTTTAATTGGACTAATGGGAGTACTCTGAGTCCTAAAAAAGGTCAATACAAAGGGTGAGAAGTTGTCACCGTGAACCTTGGATTTAGTGTTCGATTAAGTTGTAAGAGAACAGTGGGAGCTGCAGACAGCCTGCAGCTGCCGGAGAACAAGGTTGAACAGAGGAATCTAAGTTGTTTGCTTATGTTTATTGCTGTGAGAGACACAAACATGTCTCGACATTTGGCTTTGCTTAATTTCAGGATCCTTTTCAACAAACAAATCACAATAGAATCTACATAAAGTGGTTTTTTTTTTTGTTTTTTTTTTTACATGCATTATTGAGAAAGGCAAATTATGTTACCTGGTGGCCCAGTTGCACCTCTTTGTCCTCTGGTACCGACTCCTGAAGGACCCCTCTCGCCCTTCTCTCCTGGCAAACCTACAACCCCAGAGAAAAGAGAAATCACTGGGAGCTCATATCTGAATTAATGACTAAATCATATAATGTGTTGTAATATACATTCAGATAATAAATATATATATATATATATATATATGTATATATATATATATAAAATATACCTCTTTCTCCTTGATTTCCAGGTAAACCTGGGCTTCCTGGGAAACCAGTTCGACCAGGCTGTCCAGGCTCTCCTCTGCTTCCCTGGTTGCCAGGAGGGCCAGGAGGACCAGGTGGCCCTGGAGAGTTGCTACGATATCCAGAAGGAATCTGGTTGAGCATCATGTCAATTCTGCTCATTTGACCTGCAGGAGAAGATTAAAAACGGTGTGACTCTGAAGACATTTATACTTAAAGAAGTGAAACCGTTTGAAGTTTAAGGAGTCATTGCTCACTGTTCACAAGCTGTTCACAAACTTGTCTGGCGATGGATCGCATCATATTTTGAGAAGCAAAGTCTCCCTGGAAAACAAAGACATTTTCATGAAGTGATGCCATTGTTCTTTGATTGATAACTGGTGCTTGATTGTTTCATAAAATGATACACACCCTCTCTCCCTTCTCTCCTTTAAGGCCAACGGGTCCCTGTGAACAAGAGTAATGTACTGGTAAGCAGATATCCAGATGCACTGAATACGTATTATAAGTCTGATTTATTATAAAGACCAGGCATTGCCATTGTCCTTGAGCTTTATATTGCCATGTGATCATATATGTGTGTCCTGTTCGTCATTACATACTGGGTTTCCTGGTTCTCCTGGTTTCCCTGGTTTGCCAGTAATTCCGGGTACACCAGGATTTCCAGGGCTTCCCTGAAAAAAGGAAAAAGCACAGAAATAGTGTTGTTTATCTTGCATTACTACACAGTAAACATAATTGCAACGTTTAACTCCTGCTCCCTGTTAACGGTTGTGTAACAGGCTTTAAGTTGGGATTTATACTTTGACATCTGTAGTGCATGTGGCACAATCTGCCAAGATCACTAAAGAGGAGATGGAAACACACACATCTATGCCCAACAGCTACACACAGCCACAGTTAATGACTCCTGGAGCAGTCAGGATAGTATAGTGCATGTAAATTCTATACTGGCGTGAGGCCTGTTGGCATGATGGCTGAATTAAGTAGATTCAGACCTTCCCAAACCACAGAAAAAGAAAATTAGATGCATGCGGGCACCATCCTCAGAACAGTGGAGGGGTATAGAGACTATAGTCTGCTTTCTTTTACAACAGAGTGCAACTGGGGACTCGGAGGAGTAATTATCATAGATACATCAGGAAATAAGAAACGCTCCAAGGGATAGTCATTGGACTTTTTCCTGTACAACTTAAAGACAAAGACACAAACACATACTCACCATGGGCCCTGGTGGACCTCTGGGTCCAGATGATCCCTCCTTTCCTGGTGGTCCCTATGCAGAAACAACATACAATCACAAATGGGTTACAACACACAGGGGACCCTGTCCATGCAATACATCAGTGTCATGACTATATTGGTTTTAGCCTTGAGTTTGTCATTTTAGATGTCAGTGTGGAGTAACGGTTCAATTACTTTGCCTGATGCAAGTGAGAGCATGCAGTGAAAGTGCAAAAAATGCACAACTTTACTGCATGCACTGAGCTAAGTGGATGATTACATGCAAACATGAGTTTAAGTAAGTGTTAGACACATTTGTAGCCTTTGAACACAATGTGGACACAAAACAGGCCTGGAGGTAGGTCTTACCCGCGCTCCGCTTGGTCCAACAGGGCCCAGAGGACCACGTGGCCCAGGAGCACCCTGGGAAAAAAATAGACACACTTAATCAAATGCTAATGATCAGGAACAGTACATTTATTGAGCTCCCTAAAGTGACTATTGAACAAGAATCTACAGGAGTTTCCCATTTATTTAGCCAAAGATAATATCATGTTACTACTCATAAATGTAACAATATCCCACTTGACTGTTGGCACATTTTGTCTATGAAGCTGCATAGACAGCTCTGTCATAGAAACCTTTATTGTATAAACTTAGCAGTTTACAATGGTGCCAATAAGCTTAGAGGACCTTCATCTGAATTATCTCATTGTATTCAGAGGCCAGAATAACCAGTGCTCTCTGCAGCTGGATTGTGGGAAGTGGTTGAATGACCTCAGCTGGGTGAATAAATGGGTGTTCAGCCAGAAAATGTAATGTCAGCCAACTCAAAAATGCCCTGCCCCTCCATAAGAAAGTTCCATGTAACATAAATTCTACAAACTCATCCTTACTAAAGCCTTAATATTATTAATATGGAAAGCCTCCAAGAACTTTAACTTTGAGAGTTATGTAAATGATTTTATTTGACTTCTGTTTCATTTGAGAAGTCCCCACAATGACATCTACTGTAACTGAAAGACAGTTACGCTTTTAACAGACATCTTTACCAATGTAAAATCATTTTCAATTATGAGACTGGAGGAGAATACTTTCCAATCCTCATTTCCCCCTTGGTAACATGAGTCTATGCTTCGTAACAATTTAACTGCATCACTGGCCTTCTACTGTTTGTCAATCAACCGGCTGATCTGAGAGTGTGGGACTCCCTGAGGATGGCATGGTAAACCTCCCACTTTGAATGTGGTTTCAATCTAGGCATGTGGACTGAATTCAGGCTCCAGTAGCAATGCTGCTCTCTATGGATAGTCTCCCGTTTCCTGTTCATAAACCACAAAATGAGAGGGGGAGTACTTACTTGCAGACCAGCCAGGCCTGGGTCTCCAGGATCTCCCTTTGGTCCCTGTCGACCCTGAAGGCGGAGGAGGAAAATTTAAGTTTGCAAGTAGTCTTTCTTTCATACTTTTAGTCTGTAATTGTGATTGATTTCATTGTTTTGACAAGAACATCTGCAGGTAAGATAATAAAGAAGCCCTTTAGCTGTTGGCTTGAATATGTTTTGACTACAGTTGTAAATCCACCCCACTAGTGGATCTGTAACAGAGAGTATACCACAAATCCCACACATTTCACATAAACTGCAAATTCATATCAGCATGAACACTAATCATAAGTGATAGCATCTGTCATATAAATTAGACTCCCTTTACTGCTGATAGTTAGACTTTTTGCTCCCTAGTCAGAGTTATACTGAATACTTACAGGTTCTCCAGGTAGAGAAAGTCCATTAGGGCCTTGTGGACCTGGTGGTCCCATTGCGCCTGGAAGTCCTGGTTCACCTCGTGGACCCAAAGGACCCTAACCCATTATCCAGACAAAAACCAAAGCTGTTATTAGCCACAGTCTAAAAGAACCTACCAGGCAACCCTATTCAGCCTTCCAAATTGAGACAATGTACATTAACAGCGGTAGGAAATGGGCTTTTAAGGTACTCAACATAGGCCCCTTTAAATCAAGCTGAGGAAAAATATACAGCAGTATGTGATAACCAAATTCAGATGTGTGCAATTTTCATTGTCTTGTGGTGAAAGCTAACATATGCCTGTGTTATAAAGTTTGGAAATGGCAACGGGGCTAACCATTATTATCAGATTATTAAGCTTTATTATTATGTAAGCAAGCTTCACTGACTATAAAACACCCCTTTGTGTGGTATTTCTCTTTCTGTCAACACTGGTAAAAATACAAACCAAGAACATTTCTAACACACTTCAAGTAATGAATAGTTTGACTCACGGCAGTGCCTGGGTCTCCTCTATCTCCTCGTGGTCCTTTAGAACCTGGGCTACCCTGGAAAAGTAAGAAATACAGAGTAAGTGTAACAGCGGGGGCCGATTCCAAAAGCCCTAAAACCCAAAGCCATACAAAATCCTCACTGGGGCTCAGAGTTTTACCAAGCACACATATTCCAGACTTCTCTTCAAGACTTTTACTGTTGTTTTTCCGACAGACATTTATCTTTTGACACTTCTCCCTGAGCCCAAATGTCTTCACATGCTCATGTGAAGTCCTCACATGCCACATGCTCAGTCTCATCCTCAGCTGCTCTTTCCAAAGGAAAAGAAAATACCACCTCTAATGCTAAAGACATCCTCAGTCTATTTAGTTTCAAGCTGTATAGCAGGTAAATGTCAAGTAGCAGTATTTATAACTGTGTGTAACAGCATGGGTCAGCAGAAAAGAATATGGCATTATTATTAAAACATACATGACTTCTGAGGAAAACAGTTTAGTAAGTGAAGACAGACAAAAGAGGAGGAGGTGAAGACAGATAAGGAGGGATAATAGTGTATTTACCGAAGGTCCAGGAGGTCCCTGGGGGCCGATACTGTCCTGTGTGCATGTGCAAGAGTGGGGAAGAGATGGACACTTGGCCTCGTCTCTCTGAGAAGGAAGAAAGACGATACAGGCATTAGAAAAAGAAACAGAAACTCACAAGAAGTCTTCCTATAGTGTATTTCACACCCTCTGATAATTGAGACCATGTTTTAGCATTCCACACAATTCAGGAGACAAAGAAGAATGTCCTTGATATACATTTTTGACAGTATTCTGGCAATCTGTGCATTTTCGTTGTAAGTACTTTAAGAAAAAGAGACCGTTTTGAAATCCTTTAAAGGTTATGATGGAACAGTGGCTCATTCTGAAATGTGACTGGATTCAGTAATGTCAGTATGAGGGTTTAAGCCCAGATACTCTGAAACATCTGCAAACCTTTTGGATTTTTTTTAAATGAGTATGTGACATAATGAGTTACATAACACTGCAATCATTGACATATTAATACTGGATGCAAATTACAGATAAATTACTTGTAATTGGCTAATGTGCATGCATCCGGTATTTCCCATACTGTATCAAAATAAATATGATTTACAGTCTGCTTCATGATCCAAAGGAGAACTTGTTTTCATGTATTTGGGGGGTCACAGTGGCAACGCTCAAATTAGCAAAATTACACAGAATACAAGGTTCTATTCAGTTCAGACACTTGCTTTCTGAGCAGCTAGCCAGACTTGCATTTTACATTGAAGACATATAGTTTTGACTGTTAAACTGGAATAATCTATGACTGTATACAGAATTAAGAACCTACAGCTTCAAGATGGATGGTTGTAGGATATTTAAGAATGTAATCAATATAACAAAACATCTCTCCTCATAGTCAAAGAGTTCACATATGTCCTATGGATTTGACTTGAGGACAGTAATCCTCTGACATATGCTAAAATGACACTTGTTCTTACCGTGGAAGGCAGGTCACAGCATTTATCTCTGCTGATCCAGCTCAAGCTGCAGACAATATCAAACATCTGGAGCTGGAACTACACAACAGAACAAGGGAAAAAAAAACATTGAGCAGCTTTACAAAAGAGTTCATAATAAAAAAAAAGCACGTTGTGCAAAAACAGACAACAATGAGATCCTAAGAGAAATATAAAGATACGGGCTTTCATCCTTCCAATAGTCACTGAGAGCACTTTAAATTTAATTGTGCATCCACGCACAAGAGGTTTTGGTATTCATTCTTTGGAAAGTTGTGAGATGCTCTTCCAAATGTGTTTTTCCAATCCTTCAAGATTTTAACAAGTTTGAGTTCTTTTCACTTACTGTTGCAGACTGCCTCTTTCCGCCTCCAGACTTGGCCAGCTTGCCAAGAACTTCATAGCCATCCACTGTGATGTTGTTGGCCTCCTTGATGGGCTTCTCTGCCACCTCTTGGCAGTCTACATTGAGCTTGACTTTTTCTGGAGAGATGCTGATGTGGAGCTACAGGAGAGAGAGATAATGAAGAGAGGGCAATATTAACAAAACATTCTTGTCTTCTCAAAACTTTGCTGCTGCCAGCTTCGTTGCAACACAATTATTTGGCAAAAACTACTGAGAGCGTTAGAGATTTTGAAAAGCTGGGTTTGGCAATCAGTTCTTGTTGGAAAGGGCATGATTGCCTTTTAAATATAAAAGGAAAGTGTAACCATAAGGGTAGGAACAATGTAACTGAACCTTTGTGAACCATGTTGTCAGAAGCTTAGAAAGATGCTGATACTGTATTACACGTAATTTCAGGGAAAACTCAGGGTATTGTTTAGTCTTTGCAGAGTCAGTTAATCATAGATTCTGATATTACCCTAGAGTGGTTACTGATTTGGCGCACATAAGCTGTCTGATGCCTCTACAGATGAACAGATCGTGAAAGGGAAACACACAATGGCTGGCATTTCCCTAAAGCTGTAGTGTGTGATTGTATAACAACAGAGAATGACAAAGTGCCAGGTTTTATAGTTTCCTGTCCAAAGAGCCTTGCTCCACATCTTGAAACGATATCATTTGCGGTGTGCCATCAAAAGTGCTACACTTTCCATACTTTTCCTTCACAGTTGCAAATTTTCCTCTGCTCAACCGTCAGACAAGCTTTTCTTTATGTCAGGAAAAAGCAAGCTACCATTCTTTCTACAAAGCCATACCAACCACAGTGCGAGCCATAGTTCTTGGCAACCAATCACAAAATTACAGTTGACTTCCTTGGCAACAGAATAAACTGTCTGGCGGACCGCAAGGGGAGAGGGTGTCATTTATCCCAGGATCCTGGCATGAATATATTATACCATGATGCTCTTGAGGGCCTACCAAAACAACTTTCAATGATATACTGGGATAGCAAATAATGAGCATGTATATATTACCTCACTAACCAATAAGTAAACACAACTTAAAAAAAAAAAAGCCTTCAGTTGATGGAAAATAAGCTTTTAAGAAAACTAACTTTCTAGTGACTAGTGCTCTCACAGCTGATGGGTCTTGCTGTTAAGCGATCTAGTCTTACTGAGGTGACGTGTTGACAGATGAACAATTTTCATTCATCAATTGTTAACAGAGAGGGTTTCACTGTGCTTCCCTGTGTCAACACTCTACAGTCAGAGGACATATGGTAAGACTTCAGACTGACACCGTCTCTGCTCCAGTACAGTTGATATATTTCCATGATCTCTATCAGATTAGATTTTATTGTTCTTGGCTTAGTGTTGAGTGTTTCTCCATTTTTCGTAATCCTGAACCTTGAAAGCTTCACAGCCCTCATTTGGTCAACGCACTAATGAGCAGGTGGTGGGACTCTTCTCTGTAAAAATACATTGGAGGTTGAGTTGGCTTTTGTTGAATCAAATATGCCGACGCTTGAATGTATAATCTGAATTCCACTGTTGAACCAGTCAGTTTCATTTTATTTCACCTAATCCGGTTTTTGTGAACAGACAATTCTAAAAACTTGATATGTGCTAAACACAGAGAATAACTGTGTAAATGTTGGGATATGTTTTCTCCTTTTTCCAGTCTGTTTTTTGAGCCATGTAAAAAGACAAAGATGTCTACCAATCTACAAAGAGAAAGTATGATAGAAAAAATAAGTACAAGAGTGTTCATTAAGCTTGTAACGAACCCAAAGCCAGGAACATGGAGTGTTTTGGCTTTGTTGAGACCTCTATTCACCTCCCTGTCGCTCTTAATTACAGTATGCATATATTGGCATGGCCATCCTAGCCAGGTCCTGGAAAGAAAAGTTTGAAGGACTTGGTGCAAGATTTCAAAAAGAACAATGAAGTTAATGTGTTTCTCAGCGTGGAGTACATTGCGTTGCGTGGCTCATTGCAACTTACACACACAAACTTAGACTGGTGAAAATCTGAACACATGAATAGTCACTATGACTTATGGAAAATGTCTTCTCCACTTTGGTTTACAGGAAGGGTCCCTCTATGGTATCCCACCCTCTGAGTGTGGGAGGGGGTTCCCAAGTGGGCAAATGAGTGGCTACCATCTGCTAAAGTCATCTCTGAGAGCTTTCACACATGTTCAGCTAGTGTTAGACCATTAACCTCTCCAGCGTGTGTTAACCTTTATTAATTAGCTTGAAAATAAAGTTAGATGTGAACCAACACCGTGGCACATTAAGTATATTAACAACAATCAGTAGCTCCAACCGATTCCCCACTTCATACTTAATGGATGATAGTGGTAACTTAAACAGCAACTGACTTTCTGCTGCATAGTTTTGTTTTCCTTCACTCATGGAGTTCTCCCCAACTGCCATTTAAGCCTCATCATTGGTCACTTTGGTTTCAGTACACACGAAAACACACACACACACACACACACACACACACACACACACACACACACACACATATTGAGGGTATTGTATAATAGCCCTGGACAAAGTGTTGGGAAACCACTGACAACATGTAAACACACACTACCACAGCAGTCGGTAGTGGCACTTACCCAGCAGACCAGTAAATAAGCAGCTAGGTAGACCGCTGCAGACTCACCAGCTCATGGAACAGCAGCTACAGCACCACAAAGTAGCCACTCACTGTACATTCAGACTACAGTCTCCACCATGGCCGCAGACTCAGAGAACACACACACATTCACATACAAATCAGGCCGCTGTCCAACTGGAACAGCACAGTGATGTCATTTTTTTAATCCACTCCTGACCCAACATTTTCCAAGGTCCCATTCATTCATGATGTTACCCTACAATTAGTTGTGTAGATGCAAAATGGTCAAATTGGAAAGCCATTTACAGTAGACTCTGATCTGAGAGCCAATATACTGTATCGCTTTCATCAGTCATTCGGTTCAAGAAACTACACTTTGTAATATCAGGAAGTGGGCGAACTTTGATGTTGGATAAGGCCCTGGTAGACTGAAAAAAGTCAGTCGTTTTGATTACCTTAGAGGGAGTAGGGATAAGAAGCTTGTGTACAAAATAGGGGGCAAACTGTCCTTGGCAAAAAATTCAAATGCAATTGGACGTGACTCTGAGTACATTGGAACCAGTCGTTTTTCCCTGCAGTGATGAATCTAGCGAGTCATTCTAGGTCAGTATGAAAATACACTGTCCTTCATTGTTCTCTACACCCTGCTGCTGAGGATGTTTTATATTTGCTGCTGCTTTGAGTTGGAAGTAAAGACAGTTGATGTCTCTTTTTAACTCTTGCTGTGGCCTCACAAGGCTCTGTGCTGTGTAACTGCGATCATAGTTGTTGGTTTGGCATGTGGGTCTAATGTGGGGGATTTAACCACTGAAGAGAAACAAAAGTTTGCAAAACAATAATACCACGGTGGGTGGTTATTTGAAATTAGAAGAATTTATGTGACAATTTGGTTTGCGTTATTGAATCATTTAATTATGAGCTCCCCTTAGGGAGTTCAACCTCCTGCATCAAAGATAGGACAGATGATAGTTTCATTCACTTACAAATGCAAGCAGAAGATAAATTTGGACAATGGAAAGCTGTTGAAACTAGAGCCAAACTACCATATTTCCTTGTGAAGTGACCTGGAAGCTTATGGATTAAGGATCCCCAGCACATAATTGTAACTAACTGGTCTGAGGCTCACCACAGAGTTTCGTTATATTTCATCCCAAATCTCTTCTTCTCCTGTTGTCTCTCATTATCTCTCCCTACAACTAATAAAGGTGAAAAATCTTTTAAGAAAATGCCTATAGTTTCACAGTCCTAATTCTGCCACTGTATTAATGAGCCAATGGCATGACTCTTTTCTACAAAAATGCAGAAGTGTTCCCATGTTTTATCTGGTATTTGTGAACAGATAAGGAAGCATTTGAAGCAGCTGTGATATCTAAGAAAATGTCCAATGTGTTTTCTTTCTCTCACAAACTACTGAGTGTTTGAAATCCTCCCTGACATTCAATTTCTTATTACGAAACAGCTTGAACAAAACATTTAAATATTTAAAAGAAATTAGATTACACAATTTGGCATGATGCTATGAAGTTCTCACTTCCAAACACATGGGAGTCACTGAGTGCAACTATTTATCCAATTACAACCTAAACAAAAATAAAATTGAAGAGTGTCTTGGCTGATGATGCACATAGTGGCAGACTGGTTTGGAATTCTCTTAACAACTACCAGGTCAGTCTTGGGTCTTGATGTGGTCAGACCTCCGTGGGTAACTTTAACAGTTTGCACATTATTTTCTCAAGATCACTTTAAGGTTATTTATAGCCTTCAGAATGCATTTATCAGATTTACTATGCATGTTCTGAAAAAACAAAGTTCAGTGTCAAACCAAGAAATAACCTGTTTTGTTATTGGATCTAAAATTTATGATGGATAGCAAGGAACGTATAGACTGGTAACAAGATACACTTACACAGCACTGGCTGTTTGTCAAAGAGTAGTTCAGTCAAATGAAATGAGGCATTAAAGTTAACACAAAGACAAGTGAAAGGGTTTAAAAAATATATATGAGAAAGGAAGCTGAATGAATGAAAACACTATTACAATACTGTGTGTAAATGGATATGGAAAGGATAATCAGGTGACCACAAAAGGTTCTCAAGCAGGCTAAAAGCCGGTGCCAAACTTCAATAACATCCACTCCTCTCCTTAAGAATCATGAGTTGTGTTTACCTTGTGGAAGCTCCCATGGAAAACCCTCTTCACTTGCTCCTCATTAAACATTGCTTTTTGGATCTCTCCTCGGGTGTCCTTGTTGTAGAACGTGATTGTTTTGCTGGAAGCTGAAAAGAGAAGATCCTTTGATGAATCCCTGACAGTGTGCTACAATGCAGTGGCACGCAAAGCTCAGACAAAACTATAGAGAACACATGGTTGTAGAGAAAGCAGAGGGATAAAGAGAAAGCAAGGAGGGATTAGGTCCATGCCTGTAATTATTTGCATGCATTTACCACAAGTGTAAGAAGACATTTGTAAAAGATATTTAAAAGTACAGGCTTTTTATTAAAGAAGTCAGAGTTGTGTGTTGACATCTAGCATTGTTTTAGTGAGCTATCATATCAGGCAAAAATCAGTTCACTTGGTCAATAAGTAATTCAGTTCAACTATATAATATTTCTTTCTTGTGTTAATAAATACAACTGTTAAAACTTGGCCCCTCATCTCCGGTCAGCCAATGAGGTAAAGTGAGCAGTGGCTGAGACCATTAAACCAAAGAGGGAAAGCATGCAGTAATTGCAAGAAAAAAAGTTTTATATTTTCCCTCTAAAGATATAAAATTGCAAGTCCAGCCCCTGAAGTTAGTAAATAAAAGCTGCACAGCTGTGCATAGGCTCCATATGGCCCTCCGGCTGAGGGGAAACTTACGGTTGACGGTGAGTCCAACCTCTGGGTTGTTGCTTTTGTCGGAAATCTGCCAGATATCAAAAGGTTCAGAGCCTGTGTCGGGGAGCATGCGGAAGAGCAGGATGATAGTGTAGGACGGGGGAAGACCTTCCGGATGGATCTCCCTGTTTGTGTACAAAAAAGTACATACATGAGTCACAACTGCACCCTCAGTGCAGTCAGAATACCACGTCAGAAATTCAACAATAAAGTTGCCACACAAAGATCATACATCTTGCAACAATGGTATAGCATCCATATTGTCACATAGGCTTCAGAACCTGTAAATGATTGCCAGTTTTCCCCCTGGCCTTGTAAAAAATTGCTCACATATTGAAAGTATTTTCTGTCCCCGGTCTTTTGCTGCAGTTCGAAGTGTTTCCATTCGTGCACATTAAGTCAATGGCTGCACCCAGGCACACAAAACACGCATCATTATAAACATATTAACAAGGTATTTTGAAGAGGTTTGGATACCCGAGTGGTTCTGCAATTTCCTAACACCACTTAAATGGGACCTAATAAAGAGACAGAGCTCTTGACCTCAGGGTGTTGTGCGCTCCCACTGTCATAGGTGGGAGGAGGGTCCAGATGAGGGACTTTTTAATCCTGCAGCCATTTTTCTTTCTTTAGCACCACATACTCCACAAGCTGCAGCAATAAATAGGCCTGCAGGCTTAGCGCCAAAGGGCAACAGGGAAACCCTACTGACTACAAAGACAACTAAGCATCATTATGAATAATGACTGTGGGCTGAGCAGGATTATGGTGCACAGGAGATAAGGCAAATAGGCTGGGAATATGCACATCGTGAGTCTCACACACCCCAAGTCTGACACACACAAACACTGTTTAGCCTCATCTCTTACTTGGTGGGCTGATTTAGGAAGGCATCCTTGTGTAGCCTGTAGGCAATGAAGCTGTTGAAGGAACCCGGCTCCATGGACACACCATTCATGCCAGCAAAATTTCGGTCTGTGATGTTGAAAGCCTCAAGCATCCTGAAGCCTGAAAGGGACAAAAACAGGAGCTGAGTTGAGAGCACTGAAAAAATAAATACTTATATAAATACTTATCTATCATACCATTGTATAGCATTCTAGCAATACCAACAACCTTTGTAGGGATTTGTCAGTGTGTGTAGTGTTCGCATGCTTACCAGGTGTGGTGAACCCATTGATGTAGATCAGGGGGCAAGCTGAAACAGGACAAGAAGTTGTAAGGGTTGGAAAAACAGATTAAGGTTTAGAGAATGTGATTCATCTGTCTTTGTGCAGTCCATTTCCTGGCAGTAAATCATCTTAAATCTGCGTCAATGGGTGTGCTTCCTGTTACCTCTGCAGGTGCACTAATCAACCAACAGAGTTGTTACAAAATCAAAGTCAAAGTAATGTTTTCCTCTTGGAACAGAGACATTTCTAACTAGAGGATAATTGTCTTTTAATGATATATCGTATAAATCTCTGTCTTACTGGAAGTGGCCGTTTCACAGATGAATGTGATCAGGTTGTCCTGGATCTTGGCAAAAGCGTCATAGTCATCTACCACAAACACATGTCTTTCACTGGGCTTGCTGCCAATAATCCTCAACTCTGTCATGTCCACATCAGCCACACCGACCACAAACACACTGTAGCCTGTGGAGAGAAAACACGCACACAAAAAACAAAGGCTATTGTTGAGCTTCCAATAACTACAAGCTGTTTCATCACTTTAGCAATTATTACAGAAGTTTATTAAATCTACCACAAATACTGGCTCAAATACTGACTATCAAAGTTTGATTAGTTCTGGAACGGCTCTGCTACATACACCACAGTTTGCTCAAAATATACAGCAGAGTCTACACATACGACAGTGATTAATAATTCCACACATACCAGCATGCTGCAGTTTTTCAGCGCTCTTTTTGACATCATCCTGAGAGCGTCCATCTGTGACCACCACCAGCACCTTTGGAACAGTCCTCCTCATGCCGCTGTCTGAGGTGAAAACCTTCTCATAGACATGCTTCATTGCAATGCCTAAACAAAAGAAGGAGATGAAAGAAGAGGGAATCAGAGATCAAGCCAAATCAACTCTATTCTTGTAGCACAATTAAACATTGTACCGGCTATATACAAACACCTCTTTTTTGGCATACCTGTCTTGGTGTTTCCTCCTCTGTAGCGGACGGTCTGTAAAGCTGATAACACTATGCCCTTGTCGTGGTATGTGTTAAGCTTGAACTCAGTCTTGGCGTCATCGCTGAACTGCACAAATGAGACCTATTACGGAAAAAAACAAGTATAATTAAGAGACAACAGCACAAACACAAATGGAAAAAAGACATAATATAAATACACTTGTTAATCATTAGTGTTAATAGCAGTATTTAGCTTTATTCTGACCTGCATGCCATTAGGGCTGATGACATCAAAAGCTCCGGTCATGCTCGTAACAAACTGGATGACCTTGTTAAAGCTTTCATCTCCAATACTCCATGAGCCGTCGATGAGGAAGACGAGGTCGGCTTTGGCACCTTTGCACACTGTTGTGCAAGAACAGAGGCATATTCAGTTAATGCTCATTGATGGATATTAACCGCTCAAGACCCAAACAGCTACTGGCACCCAAAACCATCTACTGATGTAAATGTTGAATATCATGGTTATCAGATATGACTCATTTGGATGTTCAGAAGCTCCGTAGTGAACGTAGAAACACCGTCATCTTCTACAACATTGATTCACCAGTAAAACCCATGGAGTTTGATAAATGACAGTGGATGAAAACACTTGGTTTATGTTCTTTTAATAGATTTGACTGAAAAAGTCACTTTTTCTTCAGTTTTCTCTGTTTCTGATATAATAACCTTCAACTGTAATCTAAGCTTTTTTGAACATCTACATGATAAGTGAATTAAATAGAGGAAAATACCCGAATTTCACAAAAAAAAAAAAAAAAAAAATGCAAAATGTAGAAAATAATCTTATAAGAAATGGTGATAAATCACTTAAGAAAGGTTAAATAGAGGGAAAAGTTAATTTGCAAACTGCCACAAAAGTAGCACTGGGTCTTTATTGGTTAATGGCTGTTTCAGTGAATGATGATGTTGAAGGTCCTCTCACCATCTAATGCAGGAGGGACTGTGGCTGGAGGAGGAGGAGTAGGAGGCTCAGTTGGGACCTCAGTTGGTTTAACCACTACAAGACAAAACAGACACGCATATAAAGAACTGAAAGTGCCAAAATATATGACTGAGGAAAGTTGGAAGTGTCAGAGGATACTGACTACCTATAATTATGGTGAACTGTAATAGAAGGTGTTATCTTACATGTTCTCTCCTTGACACTGACTCCAGGGCCTTCAAGGTTGGGAGTTTGAGTGTATACGGTGGCGTTGTACAGAGTGTCGGGGGTAAGGCCGTCAAAGCAGTAGCTGCTCTCGGAGCCTCTGACAGTAATCTCCTGTGCTCCACCCTTGGAGGCTAGGGGGAACAAAAAGCAAGGAGACAAGGAAGAAGAAAAGAGCGCTCAGTCTCAAACAATCTAAGTCAACAAAGCTTCTCCATAAATATCATAAGATAATGCACTCACTATCAAAGGGGTTGACTTTGAGTCTGTAGGAGGTAGCTGCTCTGTGAGGGGCCCATCGGATGCAGAAAGAGTCATAGCCAACGTTGTAGGTGGTCAGGTCTGTCACATTCAGGTACACTGAGGGGAAGAATCCTTAATTAACTTCTGTTTTGATTATATACATATTAGCTGTACAACCATTTAACAATATTATCAACTTACATGTGGTTCCCTGTCCAATAAGAGGTGCACTGACACCTGTGCTGTACTGCGCCAGCACCTTCAGGTCATAGGTGGTTCCAGGTTTCAGGTTATGCAGTTGGTGGGCGGTCACATCTCCAACAAACACCTCTGTGGACTCATCGGAGCCTGTAAGAGGATGGAAGTGTTATACCAGCATGGCGAGCAATTTTGACAAATAACTGAATCACACTCCTATTTGTAACAGTTTTTGTCAGGGATAATAGAATAGTAATTAAAGATATCTATAATAGCAATCTCAATTTATATACCAATGCCAGTTGAATTATATTGAATTGAAAGAGTCTAGATAACAAAAATGTCATTATGGATATCTGAAATTGAAATCCCAATACGCATGAATGACAAAAGTAATGCTACGTCCTAGAAATATTACACTGCGGATAAGAAATGTTCATTTTGACTAAGAAGAATTAAAGTATGGATATCTGCAAAATACTAAAAGAAAACCACTTGCAATATTAGCATATGCCTGTAAATTGTATAGTGTTCTGCAACTTACAGAATTAGAAGAAATGAAATAACAACAGCCACTGAAACTAATTCAGGACATATTCATACCCTCAGGCTGGTAGATGAGTTTGTATCCATTGACTTTGGAGGGTGCTGGGTCCCAGGCCACCCTGAAGCGTGTGTACCACTCATCAGAAACCCGAAGGTTCCTGGGTCCGAGCATACCCACTGTGGGAAACAAGACAGGAGCTTTAATTCATGGGTTCATGAGCATGCGGTCGCTTTGAGTTCCAGCCTTTTCAACAAAACTGAACTGACAGCATGGTAATTACTGTATTATAGCTCAATGCTCATTACTGTTTTTGAATTAAAGAGTAAAATACCTCAATGTGTGATCTAGACGATGATAATGCAACCACATCAGGGAAATTAGACACAAAAATTGGAGTGGAGTGGTATTACAATATGAAAAGCAAAATTAGGTAAGACACTGGTGCACTGCATGCATGAGATCTTCCACACTGGAGTACAGCCAGTTCATAATTCTCTGGCAGAGAGTAATAGTGTTTTTGGCTTGCATGAAAAGTAAAGAATTTCACTTATTCCACTTTTGCTACAATGATTCAGGATCCTAATCAATGGATCAGTCTATTCAGATTTTCTGCTGTGAATTTCATATACCTCATGTGTGTCTGTCAGTTTGCTTAGAGTCGTATCCTCAGATTTTCCATGCACAAAGGGGCTCAGCATAGCGGTATATAAGATCACAGACCTGTACGTCCATCTCCATCCAGCTCTCCTCCGGGTCCGTCAGCATAGATTGCAGTCACTTTGATATTGTAAGGGGTATCTGGGTCCAAGTTCTGCAGCACCACGTTATTTCTGTTTCCTGGTACAGTTGTCTTTAAAATGAAGGAAGCAAATACACAAAGAAATGGATTAATAACAGAACAGATGGAGGGCGAATCAGGGGTAACTAATGTGACTTTGATTGAATCATTTATGTCTATAGTTGCAAACTGGATATTTGTCAAATAAAAATGAATGAAGCAATTGTGTTTGTCAAGCAGATAAGATAATGTGCTAATATTTGATAGACTTACATATTCCTCAATGGGGTCTCCGGTTGTCTGGGCATAGGTGATGCGATACTGCATGACAGGACCATCTGCATGTTCCCAGGTCACAGATAGAGTACTGGTGGTGGGGTCATATACACGTAGGTTCCTGGGGCCACTGCGGGGAACTGAAGGGACAGTTAATACTCTTTCAGTGAGTGTCTACACAAGGGTGCATCATTAAACTTTCAGGAAAAACACATTATCCTTTTATCAAGGTTTACAGAGTTCACCGGAAAGTAATTGTCTCATTTTCAGTTCTCAAAGTAAGGTGTCACCATAAACTAGTACTAAAATATCCACAACAGGAAATTAAATGGACATTTTAATCTTTTATTTGTATACATCAAAGTAATAAAGGATTGATGTGTACAGCTGAACTATGGTGTCAGAGGAATCAGGGACAATATTAACATCCGTCCAAATGGGACTGTTATGCTTATAAACATAAATCTTTCTCCCTGTGAAATCTGAATAGTGGTTTCAACTTGGCTTGCACTTACAGGGAAACATGTTCTCTGCATTTGCTTCAGCCCCAGTGGGCTTCACAGTATGAGCAGTGGACAGCCACTGTGCATCAACTGGATACAGTAACTCCAGATTTAGGCCAGGCAAAAGAACGAACCTAGCATACATGCTTTTGACGGCAAGGTAAACGGGAGGAAACAAATAAATTCCACATACAAAAGCCGTTAACCTCAGCAGAGATGTTACTAATCACATTTTTTATAGCCGTGCCTATTTTGTTGCCTTGGGAGTCCATTCCAATAAAACAACATAGACTTTTCAAAAGCCTTAAACAGATGCACTTTAATGAAATGCAGTCATTTACAATGATAGCAATTTAAGACCCTGGTGCTAAAAGTACGGAAATCACAAAAAAAGTCTGTTAAAACTATTTATAGGGTGGACTTAGCTAAACAAATACAACATGTTTATACACTCAATTTGAACTGTTCAAAAATGTGACATCAGCACTTTTAGCACCAGGATCTTCAGTTATACCTGTGTGTTTCTGCCATAATGAGTAAAATTTCTCCTATGAAAAAGGTCATTTAAATCAGATACCATAACTAACACAAACTGTCTGTCAGAAAATATTATACTATACTAGCTAAATACTCAAATTTGATGCAGAACCATCTATGCTCTTACCAAATATTTTGCATAACTGCCTACCTTGTTCAGTGGAACACAGATTGAAGATTGATTGAAATCTTTTTTTACAGAAATTGTCAACATGTAATAAAATGTAATTTAAAAGAATCACTGAAAAACTGCTTACTACTAACTATATAAAACAGTTGTGCTAGTTCTTCACTTTTTAGGTAGAAGCTATAATGTATAATAAGCTGCTTTCAGTGTTTTACAACTAAAGAAAGTCTTGGCTCAGACTCTTACGTGTGGTTCCAGCATCACTGACAGCGGGTCCTTCTCCATCGGCGTACAGGGCAACCACTCCAACATTGTATTGAGTTTGTGGTATCAGCTTCTCCAGCAGGGCTGTGGTAGTTGTTCCTGGTACAAGAATCTGCAAAGACCAGGAATCATTGAGTGAAACAGGTGTGGACAAGACTGAAATAAGCGAAGATGACAGTAAACGTGGTCTAAGAATTCAAGGTAATGGTCGGGGGATGCGCACATGTGATTCATAAATCACTCTTGGCACACACTATACACAGACTTTTCTCTTCTGACAGCTGCTTGTGTTGTACACTTTCTCCAACACCTTCCCTTTAGTTAACAGGCCTGTGCTGTCAGGAATGAGTGTACAGAAAAGGCAAATGTCCCTTTGATGCTGGAAAGTGATAGTAGAAGGGGTGGGTTTGACAGCTGAATAACCCAGTCTAACAATGCAGACAGCTGATTACACCACCTCCAATGCCCCCGCCCCCATTCTCTCTGTGAGTTAGTTAGTTCTACACACTAAGGCTAATACTCCCCACAGGCTCTGACCTGGTCACAACCTTGGTCACTCAGTAAATGGGTACTTCTTTATGAGCTTTACATGGATCTCCTCAGAATTTGTGCACTGAGAAGATACTACATCAAAGGGACAGAAACAGTGGATGGTTGTTAAGTGAGTTGGAATTTCCTACAATGTTAATGTCCCATTGCTAATTCTATAGTATTTGTCATTTGGTAAAATTATCTACCATCCACTCCCATTTCTTATGCTTTTCTTAGGTGCATAAGCAGGATTTACAACTTTTTACAATGGAGGGACAAGAGGTATTTGTAGGGTGGCAAGGGGGGTGGTACATTGGAATCTTCATGTTTATGTAAATGGATTAAACACATGATGCATAAAAATACTTTAAAAACAATTTCTTCTTATATCCAGTATGAACACACTGGAAAGTCGTTCTTAATGCGCAACAATAACAAATCAAAACTATGTGGCTCTTAAAAAGTGAAAAAAAAAAGAAAATATTTCACCAAAAGTTCCACCCTGTTACAAAATACAATAACTGCCTCTAAGATGTGGTGGAGTAGAATAATAAAACACAAAATCATACATTTTAAGAGTGCAAAATTTAGGGAGGCAGCTGTCTCCCCTTAACCCCCCTGTTGTTCTGCCCCTGTGTGTAAGTATCTCAGTGTAGAAATATTTTTTCAGGCGACACCAGTAAAGCTGGAAATTCATGCAACAAATCTCCCACTGGTGTTAAATTTGATGGTGCTGGCTGAAAAAGCCCACATTGCCACTGACGCATGCTATTGGCTCTTGCCGTGGAAACGAGCTGAGCCTTCCATAAATGTGCTAACAAATGGGGATAAAGGCTAAGTGAGACCATGATATTAGAGTCCTGGTGACAAAAAAACAGTCTTGGTGGTACAATCTTTCTGGCAGATGCAAGACAGACGTATTGGCACGAGGTCAAGTAACATTAAAAAAAATAGTTTGAGAATTCGTTAAGCAGCCTAACAATCCTTTCCACGTGAGGATGTGGGTATACTAGTGCCACAGACCGTGTAAAGAAGCGGAGTCTGTTTTAATGAACGCAGTCTTAGTTTAAAAAGGTCTGTCAAAGAAAAGAATGCAACGGGCACTTACTGCACACATGAGCACATTAAAAAACACACGCACATACAGTCGACCATTTGGTGAACAGACGATTTTTCTACCTCCTGCTGAAAGTGTTTTAACTCTCCTCTCTTTTCTCCCTGAGTGCTTCATCCTGTGTGTAATGTATGATGTTCAGGGCAGTGGCCTGTGAGTATGGAATGTGTTTCTATGTTGGTGCTGTAGAACACTTAAAGTAAATGCATTTTCTCTGTATATATATGTGTGTGTGTGGTGTGCTGTACTTTATTTTTCCCACTCATTGGATGGAAACTCACCGATTCAGATGGTCTGGCACCAGTCACAGGAGTATAGACCACCCGGTACTGCAGGACTGGGCCTGTGGCAGCCTCCCAGCGAACGTTCAACGTGTTGGTAGTGGGGTTGAAAACCTGAATGTTCCTGACAGGACTCCGCTCCACTGAAAAGTCAGGAATTTTTGAGGTAGTAAGAAGGTGTTTAGAGGTAAACAAAGCTAAAGGTTAGGGAGAAGGATGAGTTTAATTAAAGCAAAAAGAGAACACAAAGTGATGACAAAAGTGATGATAGGAAGGTTTAACAGAGAGGAATAAGTGATGATAGGTGAAGGTTAAAAGCCAGAAACAACAGCAGCTTGAAAAGGAGACAAAAGGCAATAAAGCAGAGGAGACAAGGGGACTGAGGAGGAAAATTGTTCAGGTCCGTTAATCATAAGCCGAAAAAGGACAGCGCTCCGTAAAAGACAGACTAAACTAATAATTAGAGCAGGACGATCCTCTGCATTGTTAAGTTTTATCGCAGACAGCTTCTTGCAACATATTGACATCTCTCTTTGTGAATGTCCTAACAAGGGATGATGATAAAAAAAAACAGTCTGGACTAGTTTAGTGGAATGTCAGAAAGGTCCAGTGACTACATGAGAACGTTTCAGTAAAATAGGAACAATACTGCCCAGCATCCAGCAGAGACATGTTTAAGACATTTTTTAACAATACTGCTGCCAACAGGACACTTCCTTTCTGTGCCCTAAAGGTTAATGAATGCATACACAAGGGGTATGTGCAGGCCTTGTGAAGCCTGCCTTCTAAAAAGCAGATGTGTGGATGCTTTGTGCTGCTCCCTATTATAACCCTATAAATGTGAGGGAAAAACACAGTGGGAACAACACGGAAGCTTCTGTACTTTAAAGTTTCAGAGACCAAAGCCTGTTGCCTACAAAGATGCTTTGAATTTCGGGGCACAATAAACAGTCAAAGACGATTCTCTATTTAATTGCCAAAAGTAAGTTAAAAGTAAGAATAAGTTGCTGTAGAGCAACTGATGGTTTCGTGTCTTCTAGAAATAGGAGTTTGAGTTGTACATAAACTGTATATACTATAAGGGTCTGGTTAAAAGGCCACTTTAGGAATGATGGCCACAGATGGGAAAACTGGGGTAACAGTACCATGCATGGATCATGACCTTAGCCAAGTAAGTTGAGAGCTATAAAACTTATAAAGCCCTCCATTCATTTCCATCCCGCCACCCCATTCTTTTTCCTCAAAGGGGAGCCAATTACTCAACATATTCCCTCCCTCCCCCATTTCCAAGCCCCACCATTATCCTGACCACCACCCTTCATTCCAACCTATAAATGGACAATATTACGGTAAAGAAAGAGGAGACATGATTATGATGCTGCCAGGCTGAAGGAATTCCTTCCTACGCAATCACCCCACAGAATGCTGATTCATTCCCAGCAGAGGCTGGTGGTTTAAATTTGTGGGAGAAACTGGAAAATCAGGGCTCTCTGAGTCAAAGGTTGAGCTAAGCTGACTGTATGATTCTCATTTTATGTAAAGTGTGATCTTACATTGTGTATTAGGTTTGAACTCCATGAGCTACAATTTAGTTCATGGGAAATAAATCCATCGGTTTTGTTTGGCTCGAACATTGTAAAATGCCGCTTTAACTGGCTGTCTTAGTGAAGGTCCCTGACATAAAGACACAGAAAGCCAGCAATAAAGGCCACTCAGTTCATTCTGGACAGACATGAGTGGATTCCTAGCTTCATTGCTTAGAGAAAAAAAATTGTACGTCATGCACTGTGTCATTCTGAGATGTTTTCTTCTTGGTTTGGGTGGTTGAATGCAGGGAGGTTTCTCCCATGGATATCATCACTGGATCTAAAACTTTCTGCTGGGATCATCACTGCAGCTGATTTCTCTATTAATCTGTATTTGGAGCATTATGACAACAACAGTAATGACCACAAGCATGCGTTGCTTACAAGTTTTGCCGTTCTCGGACATGCGCTGTCCTTCTCCAGCTGAGTAGATTGGAACCACAGTCACAGTGTAGATGGTATCAGACTGCAGGTTCTTCAGCACAGTGTTGAAAGTGCTCCCTGATACTTGTGCCTGTAAAGATGTATATGAAGTACATCAGCAATGGTCTCAGCTGGGAACTCATTCGATTTTCAGTCTATGGTTTGGAGACATTTTATGTGACCAGAGTGGTTTTCTCACCGTTTCCTCTACTCCTCCGGCTGCAGGGACGTAGAAGATCCTGTACTGACGCACATTACCCTCAGCAGGCTCCCATTTGACATTCAGTGTGCTGGTAGTGGGGTCAGTGACCTGCAGGTTCCTAACACCACCAAGAGGTTCTAGAGTACGACACCATAAACTTAATATCTTCACAGTAAACGGCAACATTTGTCTTGGTAGCCAAGCATACACAGTAATCACATAACATTAATAGTATCTAATAGTATCTGAAGTCGTGGACCACTTACTGGTCTTGCCAAGGCCATTGAGCTCTCCGCTGACTCCTCTGGCATAGACTGCCACCACGCTGATGGAGTATTCAGTGTCAGGGGTCAGCTTGGGAAGCAGGACAGTCGTCTTCTTCCCTCCAACCTGGGTCTGGATGGAGAAGAGAGTTTGACAAAAAAAATTACTAACCCCGTAATCTACTGGGAAAATTGTATTTGAACCGTTTCTAAGAGGATAAAGAGTTTAACAATTCTCCTAGGCTTTCTTAATCTGATGTCAAAAATCTGATGGAAAGAATTGTACCTGAAAACTACTCGACTGTCAACATTTCGTCTGAGGAATGTTTTGAGTGTTTTTGGACATGGCTAATGTGCAGCACACTGGCCAAGGTGAATCTATACTCTGATGGTTGAAACAGTCGGATGTCTTGTCATAACAGTCATGACAGGTGATGAATTTACTAAATGGCTTTTGGCTTAAGCTCTAAAGAGTGGGGACATAATTCTAAAAGGGCTCCAAGAGTGTGTTTTCATTTAGATTTGTGGGTGATAATGTATATGGCTGTATGTGTGCATCTGCTTGAATTCTCAGTGTGTATACTTAATCACACAATAGCTTTGTGACGGTTTTTAACTGGCTGGCTCCAGTCTTTATCAGCCAAGAAAAAGGACAGATGTTTTATCACTGGCAGAACAGTAGTCTTCATCTACAAAAGTGCAAAAGATGCATCAGACATTCCCAAAAAAGCAGATTTGTCACTCTAGACAAAATAATGCAAAGCCCCCCAGATCCTTGAACCAAAACTACTTGGCTCATTTTAATGTGAAAGAGGCTGTTCCAGTTTTCCATCAACCCTTCACTTTGATATCACCCAGGCAATCACTGCAACTAAATCTCAACAAGTTTTAAAGAGGAAAACATTCCATCGTGTGTTAAAAGGGAAAGTCATGGTCAACAAATAGCAAACAAATAACAGTGACTGAGCTGAAGCTGAATTTTGTGTAAAATGTTTGACAAGGTAAATTATAAAGAAAGAAAATTTACTTTAACCTTTAGTTCCAGTTTGACAAATGTCAGATGCCATCTGGGCTCCATAAAAACGACAGTGAGATAATAGCCATGCTGCACTTTAAATACAGTCTGTTGTGTAATATATGACACACATGGCACAGTACTATCTCATTACACAAACATATTGACCCCGCAAAGAAAGTGCATTCCATTTTCCTCATAAACACTTACAGATGACCAATAACAGAAGAGTACACATGAACGGAATGAATTTATCAGAACACAAACACTTCATCTCTGGTCATCTGGTCAGTATGTCTCAAAAAAGCTATTAAATCACCAAATGTGCTGTTAAATTTTTACAGCATGTACATTTCATAGATCTCTCTTAAGCAACTTTTCACATCTTATAACTGCTAACAGATAGATAAAATATTTCCCCCAACTTCAGTAAAATGGAACATTTAACAGTGATTTAAGAGCTTGTTCCGCTGCTTATCAGTGTTTATCAGTATGCAAGATTGGGTAAGAGTGTGTGGATGAGAACCATTTAGCACCCTTTGATTTCATTTTAAAGTCTTGCTTGTGGAAACAATCAGAAGCGTCTGACAGTAAATTGAAACCAAAGACTGAAATGTCATCCAAAAAGACTTCTGCACATTCAGTAAGGCAGCCAAAAATGCATGACCAGCGGGAGTATAGTCTGCAGTGTCAGGAAAAAGTAGGAAGGGTTTTGCCCATATTATTGATGCCATATCCAAACAACAGATTAAGAGATTTGACTTAGAATAAATAAAATAATGCTATACCTGTGGTAGAATTTTAGCTGTACACATACTTTATATTTCCTGGACGAGAAGCTGCTTAGGAGGAAACAAATCCACTGACTGAGTTAAAGCTTAAGCAGCCATAAACAGTTTGTTTGACTAAGTAATGCTAGATTGAAGTCCAGCAAAGAGGCAAAGAGAAAGATTTAGAAATAAGAAGCTGATACTTGAAGCCTAGCACTGCTGCTGGAAAATAGAATCAATTTGTATGGACAAAAAATAGCAATACCAGTCATTCCATGTATAATGCAGTAAAATTATGAAAAGTTATATTACTTTATAGTCAACGTGTCAAACTGTGTATTTTGGGCTTTTCTGTGCCTCTGACATAATGTAACCTCTTTTACAGATATAACTTATGTATCTTTCTTCTTTGGCATTTAATCTCCAGAGTAGCTCTCTATTAAAGTACCTGAAAAGTAAACTTGTACTTTTTTTGCATCTGATTGCCTGCACATTAAACAGCACCGCATAAATGCTCACATTAATCCTTTAATTTTATTTGAAATTAACAATGTGTTATAGTTCTTATGACTAAAAGTCTACTATGGGACTTACGGTCTGGCTCCTGCCTCCAGATGTTGGGACGTAAGTGATTCTGTAGTTCTGGACGCGACCTGCGGCTGGATTCCACCTGGCATTCAGACTGGTGGTGGTTTCATTGAACACAACTAGGTTTGTCGGAGGTGCATTAGGTGCTGGAAATTGCAAATGAACACATATTAAAATCACAGTTATGTCACAGTCATACCTGTGATATTGCAACAACATTTGCTCCTTGGATTTCCGTAAAATGTCTTTTAAAGACACAGTCCTTGATATATATAAACTAATTTTCATCTGAAGAGCATGTCTACTAAGTATATCTCAAAAATGCAAATTTATCATCATATCTAATTTCAGATAATGCATGTTATCCACTTTATTGCACAACAAAATGGACCTATCCCTGAATTATATCAAGAACTGTGGCTTTAAAGAAGAAAAGACAACCTTTTCTTGGAATTTTGTCTTTTCTAAAGCATGGATGGAGTTGCTTAAACAGCAATGGATTGATGGAAAGATGAATGGATGAATGAAATAGATGAACTGATAAATGCATCCAAGAATGCAATGATGGATTGGTGGATGCATCAATGGATGGATGGATGGATGAATGGATGGATGGACAGATAGACAGATGCATGGATGATGGAACAAGCTTCAAAAATAGGGATTCACATCTTTTTTGCAGGGCATGCATCTGTGAAATCCAACTTCAGCCATTTAACTCGACAAAACATATTAAAAAAACAGCTTTGGGATAAATGGCATAAACGCAGACAGACAGACATCAAATAAAACTGGCTGTGTCAGCTTAGGTTAAGGGCCTTGCTTGATGATGTAATGATGGTTGTCCAATGAACAACACTGCTGATGACTGGGCAAAACAATGAAACATGCTTCCATCACTTAAAAGATAAAGCATCCTCTTGCTTTATCACAGAAATACTTACATGGACCAGACTGTCTGGACACTATAGAGGCAGAAATAGAAAGGTATAATGGACACACCTTTTACTTAACATTTCAATCAGTAAATGCATATGAGGAATAAAATGTTAGATTAATATTAGGCCTAAATATCCATCTAGCCTTTCGTCAAGATCCAACACAGATTCTGTTCAGTAAATGAGGCAAAACAGTATTAATTGCAGGATGTTGCCATCAAAAAGCTACTGATGTTTATCTTACATGTCCTCTCAGTGCCCAGCAGGTCCTCGCTTTCAGATTCATCAGGGTAGATTGCAGTGACAGACACATCATAAGGTGTATCTGGCTCCAAATTCTCTAGAACGTGGGTTGTCTCATCATTGTTCAGAATGGCCTAATGAGGAAAACACAAACGCAGCGTGTGTCAAGGTGTTTCGCCAATAAAATCTAACGATGAGTAACACAAGATTGATATCATAAGTGAAGATAATTTTATTGGTGCAGGTCTGTTTTTCAAATGTTCTGACTGCCTCAACTGGAGGTCTTTTTCAAAGCAACGCCAAAATGCTTTCTGCGGGACTCATCAAATAACTGCTTGAATTATTGAAATTGTAAACATTTCAGACAGCTGGGTTTTTTCTTACGTATTGGTAGTTGCTGTCTCCTTTCTTTGTCCAGCCAATACGATACAGAGCCACGTCAGGCGCTCCATGTTCCCAGGTAGCCCTGAAGCTGGTCTGGGTAACTTCGGAGAAACGCAGGTTCTTTGGCGCAGGAACCACATCTACAGAGGAGAGGGAAGGAAAGGAAAGATAAGTTGAAACACAAGAGAGGAAGACAATTGGAAGGAGTTATTATCTTGACTGTAATTAATTTAATAGCACATTTTCATTCTCACCAGTAATTGCAGAATTTCTCATTGTCTGACCAGGTCCCTCATCATAGACTGGAGTCACAGCCAGTGCATATTCAGTCTGAGACATCAGGTTGTCCAGTTGTCTGGTGGTCACACTTCCACCAACTTCCAGCTGTAGAATAATAGATAGCACTATTGTAACATGATATCACTCCAAATTAACAAAGCAAATATCAAGACCTTTGTGAATACTCTTTGAAATATAAAAATGACATGAAAAAAAGTATCTCAGATGTTTTCCTCCTTTCCACGTCTTCCAAAACTTTTATTCCACTCTCTACTCTCACTTCCCAGAATCTTTGGAAACAGTGGAAGTTAGCATCTACTCGGAAACTTGACCAGAAGGTATAAAACTGTGCTCCAGAGTAAAATGGAAACAAATAAAACACCTAATAAACAACAAATGGATAAAACAACAACCAAAACAGCTGGAACACTAAAACACGTGTTTAATGGTTCCAATTCTGTTAAGTTTTACCAGGCAAAAATACATTTGGGGGATAATTCATTCTTAATACCCATTCATTTAAAAACACACAGGTCATGTTTGCCTGAAGTCTGAACCAACACCTTATTTATTGGAGTAACAAAACCATGCAAAAGGCTTCACCTGGACAGAATGTGTATTACAGTTTAGTAATAGAGTGGCAAATACTCCATAGTGAGTTTTATCACATTACTCAAAAGGTCAAGTCGTTATATTCTGCTACTTTCTAGGCAGAAACCTCTTCCTCCCTGTGCTCTGTGCATTTTTGACAATCAAGTCTGTGGCCCATTAGTGGCTTTCACATGTGTGTTTCCAACAGAAGATCTATGAGGATCACCTTCACCAGATTTATGGCTAAGGAAGTAGCAAATGGCAGACCACAGCCTTTGCTGCTGAAGCCCAAGAACTCCCATGAGAGGCAACCGTAAAATATTTGTCCAAACCACACCACCATAGCCACTATTTACCCCCACAAAACTGATAGTTTCACAACCTTTTCAGTGGACTCCAGAATGTTTCCTGATATCCACCCAAACAGCTGCACTGTCAATTATGCAATCGAGGCATAAGGGATCAGTCAAAAATATCAGTATACATCACCATTAAACGTAATGGATCAAACAGAGAGCAGGCTCAATCCAATTCCTCAGGAAAGACATGGAAAATGGTAAACACATGGACTACAGGTAAAACGCATGATGATGATGAAGGGAAAGCTAACCCAGATTGGAAACTCACTTGTTTGTCATCACCATCCTCAGGTGTATAGGTGATGATGTACTTGCGAACAGCACCAGGAGCAGCGTCCCAGTTAAGCCTCATGGTGCTGTGGGTGATGTCACGAACCCTCAGTTCACCTGCAGGAGGCAGGGGCACTGAAAGTGAAAGATAGTGTTAGTTTGGAGGTGTTCTTAATAATATCAGCATTATTATATTTGTTAATGTTTTACACTTGAATCAGAACATGTGTATTTAACTGAAAGTGAGACATCATTAAACATTAAACCTGATCAGGTCATGACTTAGCGACTACATACGGGTAACTCCCTGCTTGGTCAGTGGTTCACTTGCTGATTCTCCATGCAAGGCGAAGAGGGAAAGTGTATAGGCTGTGTTGGGGAGTAATCTCACTAGCTGGACATCAGTTGTATCAGCTCCCACTCTCATCTGCAAGGGGAAGAGACCAAACAAACAACATAAGCTCAAAAGGGGATTGGGGGGGTGATAGATGATGTTCACTGTTTCTGTCACATATAGAGAGAGACATCTGGATAAAGAACACTGAAACACTGCGGCACATCTGCCGAATCCGGTTTTGACCCACTGGATTTGACACCTCATGAACAAATGATGATGCTCCCTTGGCAGAGTGAGCTCATGGCTCACCCACCCCTTTGTTACTGACAATATATTTCTGTTATTTCCCTTGTTCCTTGTTTGCTGAATGACGAGGCAAACAGTATTGTCTTTCTAAAATGTTACTGAGATGGATCTGGACTTTGTCAAGAACTGCTGACACCATATTGAAACAGCTGGTGCTTCCAGTGTTCAGCAGTATGGGTTTCGTGTATATAACTGTTTGAAAACATGTCTGTTTGTGTCTGACTATAAACAAACAATATTGTACTATTTCCTATTTCAAATCTATCATGTCTGTATTCTCCATATCAGGAAGAATGACTCTTACCTCCTGCTCAGTGGTGGGCTGGGTAGCGTTGATGGCGCTGTACAGCAGCATGTAGCCTGTGGCACCCCGAGCCTCCTCCCATCTGACGCGCATGGTGGTGGTCTGCTCATCATAAATGTCCATTCTCCTCACAGCACTCAGGGGCACTATATAACCATCCATGACATTAAAGACAGTGGTTACTAGTGCAGTATAAATAAAGCTGTAACACAGCCAGGCACTCATGTGACTATGTTGAAACACAAAAAGCAATATGTAAATTTCAGTCCAATCTAGCAAATCTCCTTATTTTTAACATATCCATAAGGATGAAAACTTTCCTTTTTGCATTTGTAATTTTTTTTCTCAGGCTTATTTTGTTTGCCATTTACACAGAGGAATGATTTATGTTTTATGTGTGCTTTTATAGATACAATATAGTGCTATTAACTCTGCTATTTTAGAGAGCACCAGTAAAACAACAATAAACAACATCTTAAAAGAAACAAAGTCAAAACTGCGCTTGAACTTCACTAGTGCTATCCTTTTGCAGCCGCAAATGGGCTTATAAATAGTACAGATATATAATGAATATAAAACCTTTGAATGTTTGATTAATGGAGACCACACAGGAGTCACAGTCACATGAGTGAATTAAATCAGCATTTTGTAACTGAGCCAAAGAGATTCAGTGATGGTGGATGACTAAAAGGAAAACTGGAAATGTTGAAAGAGCAATAAAAAAAATCTGCTTAAATTTCCATTTTTTCTTTGATGACCCCATTTATCTGGTTTCTTAAGTGGAAATATCTATGATTTGGAGAAAATGTCTTAAAATTTGCCGTGACAGAGTTACATCTAAGATTACAGATCTATCAGTACATTTGTAGTAGTGTCAAGTTATTTACATAGTTCAATGCGGAGTGGCAGATTATTTAACTCTGCAGGTTTACATTCCAATGGACAACCTTTAGCAAATGTAATTGTTTATACGTGGACCTTTTGAATAAAACGATTGGTATGCAAGCCAAAGAGAAATGAACGCATACATGTGGTCTCTGTTCCTTTCAGAGGCTCGCTGCTCTCCTCTCCCACCACAGAGTAGACGTTGACCAGGTACTGGGTCAGTGGGTTCAGGCCCTGGAGGACCACTGTGGTCTCAGTGCCATCCACAAACACCTGAAATTAAGGACATAGTTAGAACATTCTAGATTGTTTGTCGAAAACCTTCCCTCCAAAGTGAAAAAAGTTCTCTTAGTGTTTGTGTGCAATTATTAATTTGTGTGTACACGTGTGAATATGCGTGCTGCAGTTTCATATAGTGCACTGGACAAAGAGTATTTGTACAGAGGAGGGGGAGGTGGGATTAAAAAAGACAAGCTGTATCTATTTAATGGATTAACATGAGCAGTTCATAAAATTTTCCCATTAAAACCAGAAATTCCTCTGACAATTCTTTATTGGACTAAAACACAGCATGTGCTTCAAATCCATGTCTGTAAACAAAAATAAAATCTCATCCACCATGTTCACTATTAAACAAACCATGGGAGCTGGATGAAAAAAAAAAAACGTATAATTAGATTCAGACACCAAAAATGCATATTCCACACATTGCTCTAGGATGCTGCTGGCCAACAGACCTATCACTCATGAAGTCATTATTTGCTTTCTAATCCTCTAAACTGAGAGCTGTGTGTTTTTGTTTCCTTGCCCTGTGTCATATTGTAATGTAATTAGACACCCATACAGCAGGAGGCCAACATAAACAAGAGGCTGGAAATAGACGATTGAGTGCAGTTTCCCATTAAACTCAGAAACAGTCAGGACACATTTATGCTGATATCCCACATAGAAAAATGGACTTGATGCCGTTTTTGTTGATGCTGAATTAGTGGCACTACAGACTGGGTGGTGCTGTAGGGTTTTATTACAAGTGGCAGTAAAATGCCCGTGTTAATACCTGTTGTGGGCGTCCAGAGACAGTCATGTACTCCACGCGATACTTTTCCACTGGGCCTTCAGGGGCAGTCCAGGTGGCACGGAAGGACTGGTGAGTCACCTCTGAGGTCACTAGATTAGTGGGGCCATCCGGAGGACCTCCTTTACAGACAAAAATGTAAAAAAACAAATATTCAGTGTAATATGTAAAACTATTCCAGGTAGCTTTAACTGGCAATCCCAGATTTAGAATTAAGGTTTTGGACCACAACTTTGACTTTTATACAGGCTTTATAAGTGGTTTAGGTTATGAACTTACTTAAAATACAGTAAGTAATAAACTGTTATAATGTATTTGGAAAAAGGGAAACAGTGAGGTGTTGTTTGCCAGGTAATCCACATTTACTTTCATTGATGCTCCTCAGCTCTCACAGCTCTTGTTTTGCCAATTATAAATGGTAGCAGCTCATTCATTAAAATTGTGTTATGTCATACACTTTATAATGTACCTCCCTCTTGCCAGTTGTAAACTGTTATAGTAGTAGTAGTAGTAGTAGTAGTAGTAGTAGTAGTAGTAGTAGTAGTAGGGACACTAATTTGTTAAATGGGCTTAAACTTTACACTTTACAATAAGGCACCCTTTTTCATTACTCATCCTGACTGACTGATTCAGGGATATGATGAAGTAATCTGAGTAACTAGCAAGATCTGAGATTTAACAGAGTAAATGGAAAACATAAAACATGCTCTGGTTCTTGTCAAACTTCAAGTCTGAATGGGCGTGTGCCTGTGTGTCCATATAATACTAATTAATGACTTACAGACATGCAATATTGAATTAATTATGTTGTTAGGAACAAACAACCACATGCACATTCTTAAAATCTATAAACTTAGTGGGAGTTGCATTATTATAGTCATACACCAGGAAGACCAAAACTCCGGAAAAGGATTCAAACATTGCACACCTCTTAAGTGACAAGTCCAAACAGAACCTACTGCAGTACTCAGCATAGTACTCATTAAGGCAGTAAAGCCACATCCTCCCTGGAAGATTTCCCCCTAGTATCCAATAGCAGCCTTTTAATTTGATTAAGGAGCAGACATTTCCTATTCCAGGGAGGCAAAAGGAATATTAGAGGAAGAAGAAAATAAAAGAGCTGAAATAATTTCCGAGTGCCTGGCTTGTTCTCTGCTTCTAGTGTTGGTCTCTGTGCTGGGCCAGACATGTAACTGTTTGTGGATCTGTGAAGGTGCACGCTATGTTTATACTTCTAATCAGATGTCTGGGAATGGATCTGTTGTTTTAGACTACGTAATCAAGTGACATATTATCGGAAAAACCAACAGGAATTGTCCTGGTAAGGAGCAGGACCACCGGAACAGCTTGAGCGTGCCTTGGCGTTGATTCTAGAGTCTCTGAATTCAACTGGAGGGACGAACACTTCTTCCAAGTGATATTACCTCATTTGGTATTGGTATTGTCATCCTGGAAGAGACCAGTCCCCTTGGTTTTATCTTTAATTTGTCACCCATCTGTATGTGTTTATTTGTCAAGTATAAGGCACCTGTGTTTACATTTCAGAGTCCTGCTTATTTCTTTCTTTGCCAGTAGTTGCTGGTGTGTATACTCTGATGTAAACTTGATTTATACCTGGTCCCTTGACACTGTTACAGAGGTTGTCTGTGAGATTATCCACAATGTCCAACAGGAAGGAGAAGTCAGCCACGTTGTACATGTGAATGTCATCAGGGTCAGTGGCAATGGACCTCAACTCATTCTCATCAGCATTCTTCACACCTTAAACACAACCAGAGACAATCTTTAACTCATTTCTAAATCCCAATAGACAGGAAGACTCACATTTTTCATGTGTTTTTGAGTGCTATATCATGGTACAAACATATCTTCCTTACCAATAGCATAGAGCTCAATGCCCTGATCACGCAGGTTCTGAGAGTTCACAATGACGTCGTCCTGGGACTTGCCATCAGTGATCAACACACCGATCCTGCGAGAGTTGGGCCGCATCCCAACATTCTCTTTGAAATTGTTCTGCAGGAGGTAGTTCAAAGCCAAACCTGCAAAGAAGGCAAGAGTATTTATCATTACCAACTTTATATTTTGATACCATTTCATCATGGGTAATGAATTAATACACATGAATATTCTATGATATATGGCACATCATACTCCATTGTTCTTAAATAAATAAGCACAGCCACTCTCAACCAAGGTTATAATAGTTTTGGATTTTTCATTATAGTTTAGTTTTATTTTAGTTTTGACTTTTTTTCTTTAATTTCTTTAAAAAAGTTTTAATTAGTTTTTAGAGCAGGTTTGCTAGATTTTATTAGTTTTAGTTTTTTTTCTAAATGCTTAGTTTTAGTTTAGTTTTCATTTTATCATATCTTTTATCTTCCTCGCTGTCACATTCAAAGAAATCCCATAGAGGACTCTGCTGCTTTATCCCAACTTTAGTCTCCATGTTGCCAGGTAGAGAGGGGACAAGAAGCCGACTATAAATGACAAGTGACAAGAAGTGACGGACCATGAGGTGCCGCCAGCTAAAATTGCTCGAGTGAAATAGATCGATTTAATATCAGTCCGACAAAGATGAAAACGAAGGGAATTTTATCAATAATTTTTTTACACATTTTAGTTAGTTTTGTGAGCACACAATACAATTCCAGTTAGTTATCATTTTTTCTTTTGTTATTATTTGTTTCAGTTAACAAAAATGTTTTTTCAATTCTAGTATTTGTCATTTTGTTACTTTTCGTAAACGATTATAACCTTCCTCTCAACACTGTAAGAAAGCAACCTCAGTAAAAGAAGTACCAGTCAAGGTGTTTCCTCCTTTATAGGGCAGGTTAGCCACAGCATCCAACAGTGACGCCCGGTTTTTGTGAACATCCAAGTGCCATTCAGTCTTTGGGTCTCCACTGTACTGCGCAAGACCTTTAGATGAAAAAAAAAAAAGTTACATCAGGACACAGATACCATTGTTGTTTGAGCTAGGATCATGACTTAGCCTTAGAGTTAATAAGTAGATTTCAATTATCCTTATTTTTTGAGGACCCACCAATCTGGACCCTTTCAGGGCCGATGTCAAACACTCCCACCATGCGAGCAATGAAGGCACGAATGGTCTTGAAGTTGAGACGGCCAATACTCCAGGAACCATCCACCAACAGCACAATGTCAGCCTGTGCAGTGGTCTTACACATCACATCTGAGAAGGTGAAAAGTTCAGTGTTTGAATACTATAAAGATGAAACATTCACTTTACACAAGTACAAAAGTCCATAATCAGTTGTCGTGTTCATAAGATTGTGTGTGAATTGTGAATTTCATGATGGCTGAGGTGCTCAAAGAGTTGTAAAAAGTAAAGGAAAGTAGAAAAGAAGGATTATACAGTCAAAAGCATAAAGTACATTTGTGGCATTGAGCAGAGTTTCATGACATCAACACAATTTCCAAAAAGGCAAAACAAACATTGTCACAAACAAGCAATAAAGCATTTTGATTTCTCTTCCTGGGAATTCTTTAATCAGAGAACTCCCAGGCTTCTTGTCTTGCAAACTTTTGAGGTAGCATTTCTTTGCAGTGATCCATGAGTTAGTCCCAGGGGCAGGAGAACATGCCCTTGAGAGGCCTTTAATATAAAAGAGGCCACGGATGAAGATTACTCCATGTTCAGATCCTGTTTTTCAAATACCTGGGAAGGCATCCCATCTTCGGCACCTAAAAGAGGGCTGCAGATGTTGCACTAACTGCCACTGTCTGCAACTGAAAACAGGTTATATGATGTTTGATTTACACACTGGTTTACTCATTCTTTATGCACAAAAAGCCGAAAACCCATCCCCCATAATAGATCAACACTGTCAAAGAGATAAAGACGCTGCACAGCAACAAATCTATGTGTAATATACTATACTTAAAGTGTTTGGTCTATGTAATTTTAAAAGGTAATGGATGCTTTCTGAGACTTCAAAAGACTAATAACTATCTGTTGACGGGGGAAAACTTTCTCTTAGATATAAAAAATGGTCTCTAGTCAGGAGAAGGTACATGACAGGGAAATATTCTCTCAGCTTTTCCTATTTGTCTTTTAGACCTGGGAGATGTCACCAACTCTGCATCTGCCTCCATATTTGGATGGGGCCTGCAGCAGAGTGGTCAAGTTGACCTTTCTAGTTCCGTTCAACAAACACAACATTTTTCCTCTGCTCACACTTTTCTCTCTGACTCACAAGGTAGTAAAACATTTTATAACTGCAAACAGATTATATGCATATGGCTCAAATGCGCAATAGCTGTACTTAGACTGGAAATAAAAAGCGGAAGCCCAATGTGACACAATGAAGAAAGCAAGAAAGGGCAGACAGATGGAATTGCCATTAGGCCTATTTTTTCATGAGACAATTAGGTTTGACGAAAGGCATTTAGAGCAACTTAGCTTTTACAAGGCATTGGTTTAGAGTATATTTTCCTAAGCAAAAATTTACTAAGTGATAGAGACTCCAGTGTTTGACTGTTGCTACTAAGAGACATAACACACTGGCGACACAGTGTTGAAAGTGTTGACAGGTGGAGTAATAGAAAGACTAAACTATTCCAACCACTATGGTGTTACACTTTCGCTACAGATTAAACGTTTTGCTTCAAAGTGTTTGCTAATTTTCTTTTATATTAGTGCAGAGCAGTTTTGTCATATGTACAGGGCTTTTACAGTAATATATGAGTAAGTTTACCTGATGGTTCATAAAGTGGTATGTCTGGTGCATCAGACAAAGTAGTTGTTTCCTCTCCAGCCAATGGCATACTCTCTCCCCCTTCAAACACACCAAATACATTCACTGTGTATTTGGTAGCAGCTCTGTAGACCAAAAGCAAATAACAATCAGATTTTTATCATATGATCTACTAAAGAGAAGAGAAGAGAAGAGAAGAGAAGAGAAGAGAAGAGAAGAGAAGAGAAGAGAAGAGAAGAGAAGAGAAGAGAAGAGAAGAGAAGAGAAGAGACAGACAGACAGACAGACAGACAGACAGACAGACAGACAGACAGACAGACAGATAGATAGATAGATAGATAGATAGATAGATAGATAGATAGATAGATAGATAGATGAAAAATGGCCTACAGACCCACCTGAGTTCCTCTAGCACCACAGTGTTGTCATAGGGGCCAACCTGAAGTTCTCCCAAATCAATGTCATCCCCAACAGGATGGAAGGTGACTTTGTACCCTTTAACATCACCAGGAGCATGGTCCCAGGTTACACGGAAACTGGTCTTAGAAGGCTCTGATGTCTTTAGGTTCCTAGGGCCTTTGTAAGGTGACACTGTAGTATGAAAAAAACAGAAAAAAACAGATTGGATAAAGGGGAAAGTGCTAAATGAATAAAGTTAGAAAAACTGATATCAAATGGTAGATGAAAATGAAGTATGAAAAAACAGCCTTATATAATGCTGAATATTCTTCTAGCATGAGAAGATTAGTGTTATAAGATTAATGGGGTTGACTTGGGGAGGAAACTTGGCAAAAACAGAAACAGTCATGATGTGGTGCATGATGACACTAACGTACATGTTGTTCCTTCTCCCTGCCTTGCTTTGCCTTCTCCGAAACGGTAAACTGGCAGGACAGTAATGTCATAGGTGGTGAGGGGAGTAAGGCGCCTCAGCACAGTAGAGGTAGTGCCACCAGGCACCTTGGCTGCCAGCTGGCGTCCTCCAACCTTGGGTTTATATGTAACACGGTAGTTGAGCACATTTCCTGGGGCTGGTTGCCATGTCACCTTCATGCTCTTCTCTGTCTCCTCTGAGACAACGATCGTTCTGCCATTGGCCGAGACTGCAAAGAGAGGAGAAAGGAACAATGATTTAAAGAGATGAATGGATAATCTGAGGAAAATGCAGACTTTGGTTCTCACTCAGATGAGAACCTGTGCTAAATCTGTCCTTAACTGCCTATGTTTCCAATATACCTTTGGAAATATAAGCAGCATGGCTTTCCTGCTGGTAAGTAAACTAAACAGTAACACGCTTGGCTACCTCACAGTCTTTCATCCGGATATCTGCTCTGTTTCCACATGCGTGTGAAGACAAACCCACCCAAATATTTCTTTTTGTCAAAGGTATACATTAAACAGACCCGAATTTACATGATTGATCGTGTTTAGTTGGTGGGTTTGGAAGCCAGGCTTGGATGTCTTGTGAATTTGATCAAACCCATAGTTCTCATTTTTCCATTGTGTGTCCATAGAGTGTTTCTTATTTTCATAAAAGGAAGGGCAAGTGTGAATTGTCAGATGCTTCAAAATGAACTGAGGAAAATATTCACAACTCTGTTCTTCAAAGGGAAGATTTTTATTAACGGAAAAAAGCAGCACATCCAAGTTTGCAGCGTCTGTCTCATATGAAAAAAGAGCCTGTGATATTTGTTACGCATGAGGAAAAGCAAAAAGATAGTGTGTGAAAAGTGATGGAGAGAATAAGCAAAATGTACAAAATTACCTTGTGGTTGTGTTTGGTACTTGTGTCACCTTTCTTGCCAGAATCAACACACTCTAATGGGGCTGGAAATATTTTTATTTGACTACATTCCATTCACTAAGTGGTCGACAAGTTCCCTCTGAGCTGGTGCAAGTTTGTGTAAACAACAGTGTCTACGGATGAAGGTGTGATTAACATTACATTACACCACTATGCATAAATAGAATGTACATACACACTTTTAAAGATGTGTGTACATCGACTGCATAGTTATTGACCCTATCTAAGGTTATCACAATTGCAAGTTTAAGGCTTAATGCTCAGTATGCAGAAGGTAACAAATGAAGTAAGCATAGAAAAAACAGGAGAAAGAAAGAAAAACAGAAGAAGAAAAGAAAGTAAGAAAGAAGGGGAGAGACGAACAGGTTGGAAGCATTATAAAATTTAAAGTAACTTACCATCCGTGGTCTCCTCTCCCGCCAGAGGCTGGCCCTCGCCATGGCCATAAATAGCATAAACAGAGACCTGATAACGTGTCTCTGGGGTTAGACCGTCCAAAACTGTAGCTGTGGTGTCTCCTTGTATCGTCTTTTCTCCACTCTCCTCAGTGAACATAGACTTCCATGTGATCCTGTACTGGCGAACATTCCCAGGGGCTGCGGTCCACGAAACACCAAAACTGGTGTCAGTGACATCTGAGGTCACCAAGTCTCTGGGTGAACCAAGTTCTGTGGATCAGTTCAGAGAAACAGCATTAGGAAACAAGGTAGATGTATGACATCACTACTTCTGAACAACAGCACACTGTACAGGTTTACATGTGTTCACGTAATTTCTCAGTTTTTCTTTGTTTTGTTTCACTCCAGTGCATAATAATCGGACAAAGATGGTAGTACAAAGATATGTTTCAGGGATTTCCAGCTCAGTGAAATGAAGGCTCTATCCAGGTGGGGTTAATCGCTTATGCAGAAACACAGAGTTTTGAGGAAGTTAGTGAGACACAGAATGGACAAAGAGAGTGACTCCAGTGATAAACCACGAACAATCACTCATCTGTCTCCGTTTTAACCCCCAAGGATCTGTTTGAACAACCCCATTTTCTCCCTTTATAATCACAGACTTCTGGAAAAATCTCTGCAAAACTAATCACATCACATATCCTCAGCGCCTCTCCCAGCAGCACTTTAATTTTCCATTGAAACAGAGGAAACCTGATACATAAAAAAGTGTGTTTGCTACGACTGCAGATGTTGCACTCTCGTTCTCTGCTTCACTTCTCCTGAGAGATCACGAAGGGAAAGAGGCACAGAATTACAGCTGAGGAAATTTTGTGCTGGTGTTTCATGATGAGAAGCCAGTAGAAGCTGGTGGAGGGAGATGCCCGTGGTGAGATGGACTTTCAACACTTCCATCAGGTTGTGGTATGAAGCTGTGTCCACATCAGGAAGATGGGCTATGGGATCCATAGCCTCCCACACAACCTCTGGGATTCAGATCCGAATTCAAGCCCCTAAGACCCACCATGCCAGCACTTAATGACAGCATAATCACAGGCAGAAGAGTATAACTGGGTGGTCTTTTTCAACCCTCATTTATCAAATTACCACTGTGTTTTAATAAAAAAGCCAATAAACATAGACTGAGATGCACCAAAAAACCTTCCAGGAGTCAAATCCATGATCATTTGGAAATGTTATGTGGCTGTATAGCAGAAGAGGATCTGTCACCCTAAGAGTCCTTCACAGTATCCATCCATTACAGATCAATTGGAAAATGAAAAAAACAGTCTCAACTTTGCCTGCCAGCACTGTGATCTACACCTTAAAAGCAGAGCCCAGATATGAAGAGTGATGGCCACGACCAGGACTTAATGAAGAGTTCCAGATTTTGGAGCACCGTGAAAATAACTAGTCAGATCATTCCATCAAAACGGTTATCTTGGCTAGGCAAACTGAAAAGGATGAACTTGACTGACTTTTCCGGCTGTGTGTGAACCAAGGGTGAAAGGATCCTAAAATAATGACTTCTGCAGACGGTGGGCCACTTTTCATCATTACTTGCAGTGCAGACAAGGGGCCACTCAAGGCAGTCAAGCACACATACATGAGACACATGGTCCACAGACCCAGCAGTGAAGTCAGTTTGCATGAAATGTATGCATTTCCCTTGTATTTTATTTTTAACATTTGTATTTCATTTCACTTTTATTACAATAACAAAATGGCTAAGTAAAAGTTACTTCTATAAAAGTACATTCATGGAAAAATGCCATCCCCTCATGTTAAGTTCTTCATTCAGTATCACCCAAACTGCATCACTCCCTTAAATTCCACTTAAATTACGACCACACACAAGGACATAGATGTTTCCTATACAGCATGTGTTGACATATTTTTCACACCTGCAGCACAGTCTGCAAGGCTAGTTTGAAGATATACCTGGTTGCACAAAGCTAACAGCAAACAAGCTACATGCACAGAAAGAAGACCATCTCTGGTACCAACAACCCTCTTAATTTTTGTATATGTCGGTGTAAAAACTAAACCATCATGTTAGAGTTAGACTGCCAGACTAACCTCAGTGTCCCTCTATAAAGTCAAACATCAAAAGGTCTTCAAAGCCACTCCAGGAAATAAACAGTTCCAACAAACTGCTGTTTCAGCACTGGCACCACACCTTAAACTTCCCTCATTTTATTGGTTTTAGTACACTAAGGGAAGCATCTCAAAAATGACCTGTCTATGTCAAGTTTGCCTGCCTCTGGCCTTTTACCTCAAAAGACCTTCAGTGTGGTGGAGAAAAACAATTTGGCAGCACGATTGAAAGAGCCTGGCACTGAAGACAAGCTGCCAAAGGCATCACTGTATGAGACTGTAGAAGGAAATTAAAACAAGATCTCACCATTTCAGCTTGTGCTACTATGCTCCCCCAGTCAGCTAATAAAAAGTAAATGCAATGATAGTATTAATTGGCAAAACACACCCTAATGTGTGATTTATTTCACTGTTTGGAAAGCCCAATTGTTCCTTCAGGCAGTTCATCTTTTCTAAAAGAAAGACACACTGGCTGCCTCAGTGATTGAACATCTGGGTTGGGCTTTTTATCCACCAGGCAACCTTGAAGTATTCTAGTTCACATTTTGTGAGAGCCCTTCTTTCTATTCATTCTTGCCCTCCCTCTGCCTGTCCTTTGCCACACCCAGAAGGAAGATGAACAGATAGTTTTCCCTGAAACCAGACAGACAGCTCATAGTTTTTCTTGAGTAACATCTTCCACATGATGTATAAAACTCAGTTGTAAAGTAAATAATTCTGTCATGTTTGTGTCTAAAATCCACATGTGGGATGATCATCTAAGCATTTGCTGTGACAGCTTCTCAGTCCTCCTTCTTACTCATTGCAGGATGTTATAATCCTGTCCTACTCAAGGCTTCTGTGTTGGCTACTGTCCACTGTTGCCACAAGGGATGTCTTTGTTTGAGCCACTCTCTTCCAGTTTTCGCCTACAGGGACTTCACAGAGGGTCACTCAATGCTAGTGGCACTTAAAACAATGAGATCAGTGTTGTGGCATGCTGATGTCATGACAACTTAATAGAGATGGCTAAACAAAGTGCTTTGTCATGGAGCTTTTTCCTTTGGGGGTGTATGGCTGATGACAGCATCGATTTGATGGTGGAAACCAGTTCTATAATCAAAATCAAGTCCTTTGGTGAATGTGGGAAAACCGAAAACAATAAATATGCCACAAAAATGACTCATTTTCTAAATGATTTCTAACTAAAAAAAAAAATAGAAAAAAAGAAGAGCATATTGTTGCTGTTATAGTTTTAAAGTAGAAAACAAATTTATCAATAGGAAGAGAGACTAGTGATATTAGTATCAGTATTCCACTTACTGCATAAGGCCTGCAATAAATATTTGTCAAACAGAAACACAGCTAGCCTGACTTCAAGAATTCAAGAAAGTGACATTAGGAAACATAAACTTCACTTTTGCCATTCTGTTCAATGGAAAACAGAGCCTTAGTTGTTGTGCCACCCCCCAGAGCTTGAACCTCCTGCCTCCCCTCTCTAAACAGAGCTCTTTAACTTCCTCTCCTGTGGTGTAAAACAACAAACAATTACACTCAGTGTGAAAGGAATACATGATATGTGACCTTACTTGTATAATTAAAACATGTAATGTGCAGTAATCAGCAGTTACCTGGTACAATAGCTAAGCTCCATATTAAAATATTCCCACATGTCTGATAAACCTCTATATTTATATACTCAACAAACCCAGATGTACTGTGGATTTGGATGCATTACCAGTTAGGCATATGGCTCTCAAATTCTGTTCCAGGCCATTCCTGAGTTTCCTAGGTTTACAAGCCTCCCCCACCCATTTCCATCCCACTTCATGGGCGGCATAGCCACCCTATCCTACATTCAGTGCCAGAACAATTACATCAAGTGCCACATTCCTGTCTTTTCCTTTTTAACCACAGCCCATATACGCAACCAACCTTGCAAGTAAAATCCTAACTTGCTTTATTCTGATGTATTCGCCTGTGAGAAATGCCAGGCACTACATTCTAGAGGGGTTTTGAAGGATGACAACTGACGTAACTTCAGCAGTTTTGCAAAATGCAAGTAACCTTACAGAACCTCCAAAGACATCAATGCCTGAATGTCTGAAGTTTCTGAAGCTGAACCCAATGCATTTGACTACTCATCAGAAACCACTTCTTGAGCCCACAGCCACAAAAAATGAAAACTTCACATTTCTAGCACACATTTACACATTATTAATTGTACAAATATTTGCATTTACCTTCTAAGGTGGTTCCTGTGCCCAGAAGAGGCTCCCCCACACCAGAAGTGTAGCTAGCAGTAACAAACAGCTCATATTCAGTTGCCGGCTGGAGGTTCCTCAGCACAGCCTGGGTGGTATCTCCCTTGACAGATATCTCATTCCTTTCACCACCCTCAGCTGGTTTGAATGCAATGATGTACTGGAGAACATTTCCTGGAGCAGCCTCCCATGCCAGTTTCATTGTGGATATAGTTTCATCAAAGACACGAAGGTTACGAGGTGATCCCAGCACTGAAAGCAAATGAAATTCGATCACCAACTAATTCACACTTTGCCGTTAAAGATGTAATAGTATGCTATCTTTCTTTTCCCACACTCACATTCCTTGGTGGTACCGTCCACATGCATGTCATCCCCCAAGCCAGTTGGATACTCAGCAGCCACAGACACACGGTAGGTTGTGATGGGGAGCAGCTCTTGGAGAACTATAGTCGTCTCAGGTCCACCAGTATAGGCTTCTTGTATCAAACCATCACCACTTAGTGGCATGTAGGAGAGTTTATACCTGACCACCGGACCAGGAGCAGACTGCCACGACACCCTGAAACTGTTTGTTGTCTCCTCCGAAACACCTAAGTTTCTTACAGTTCCTTTTTCTGAAAAGTAAAGCACATTTTAGGTGATTGTTATTATTGTGTAAATGTACCCATTAGAGCTTTCAGACAGATCCAAGTAAACCCTCCTACCTTCAAGAGTGGTTTCTTCACCAGTCAAAGCAAAACTGTCACCTTTGTCATATTGCGCAAAGACAAAGACTTCATACGTAGTGAGAGGTGTAAGGTGGGGCAGAACAGCTGTGGTGGTATCACCAGGCACTGCCATGGAAATGTAGTCTCCAGTGACATCTTCTGCCTTTCGGAAACGAACCAGGTAAGATAAGACATTGGCATTAGGAGCTGTCCAGGTGGCACGGAAACTTCTGGATGTAACCTCAGAGAAAACCAAATTCTCTGGTGCAAGCAGACCTGGGGAAAAAAAAACATATTTAGAACGCCTGCCATCAAATTTTTGCACTAGCCAAAACATAACAGGTTGTAAATTAGTATTATGACTGTATAACGCTGTGAATCTGTGAGGTTTATGGGTCTCCTGTTTTATTCCTGCCTCCTCTGTGTCCATGCCTTGGGCTTGGACACTCTTTTCAGTTGCTGGCAGCAATGAAACCAATGCATTGTTATAACCTTGTTCAGCTAACTCACTCTCTAATTGCTGTGTGTTTTGGGACTTCAATATCAATAAGCACAGTGTGTGGTATGATGTCATTCTACTACTGTGGAGAACAGCCACAGCTCTATTATATCTCAGAGCTGGGGTAGCCTTTTGAATCCAGATTACAGTTAGGTCAAAACAGCCCTGTTGACCCAGTCACTACAGTTTTTTCAACTGACATGTGATAATAAATGTGATGATGGAGCTTATTTGGGAAGCCATGTACATGCCGCAAAACTGTGGTATCAAAAAGGTTTGTTCGTGTGGTTATATGACTACACTCTAGGTAAGACTTTTATCTTACTCACTCTTCTTTATGATGTTCAACAGCTCCTGTTCAATCCTCAGACAGATGGACTGAGTCAGTTCCTTGGAGATCCTCTGGAAGGCATCGAAGTCCTCTACCTCATAGACATGAGTATCTGCTGGGGGATTTGCAATGGCCTCCAACTCTGACCTCACAGCATCCTTCACACCAACAGCAAAGATCTCCACGTCAGTATTCCTCAGTTTGGTTGCAGCATCCTTAAAAGAATCCGATGACTTTCCATCTGTGATGAGGACCATGACACGGGGAACATTCTGTCTTGCTCCACGGGAGGAAACAAAGATCTTTTCCCTGACATAGGTCATGGCCTTTCCAGTGTTAGTGGAGCCTCCGCGGTAGGGGAAGGTGCGAACAGCTTTGACAACAGCATTAATGTCATGGTGGGTGTTGAGGGCAAACTCAGTGTGGGGATCACGACTGTATTGGACCAAGCTAATCTGCACCTTATTGGGTCCAATGTCAAAGGAGTTGACGAGAACCTCCAGGAAGGCACGGACTTTGGCAAAGTTTTGTAATCCAATACTGTATGAGCCATCAACCAGAAGGACAACATCAGCCTGTACATCCACTCCCAGAGAACACTCTTAAAAAAAGAGAGGAAATCAGAGGTTACTAAAAACACTTCTATATGCTTACATAAATTTAACTGAAGAGTGACTGACTTTGGTACAACTAAAGGATCATAAATTACCTGTAGAAACCTTGACAGGCTGGGTCTTCTCCATAGCCATGATGGGTTCACTGGGAGTCAGGCCTTTAAGGGCAAACAGGGTGATCTCATAATCAGTCTCAGGGGAAAGGTCACGGACATTGATGGATGTCTGGGTGTGGCCCAAGTACAGCTCCTGGCGTTTCATTCCAGGTAACATGGGGATTAGGGTCAGCTTGTAGCCTGTGATGTCACCCCGGGATGGATCCCATGTAACTCTCATAGACTTAGATGCAATTTCAGTGACCTGCAGGTTAGAGGCAGGCTCCACCACTACAGAAAATGGCAGAACATTTTTGGTTAGAGAATTGAACTATCACATGATTGATATATGCTATCAATGTGATGTCAAGCTGTAACTGACAAAAGATAAAACACTAAACATAGCATGATATTATTGTAAAACAAAATGCTTTTTCTCTCACTTTCTTCTCCGCTGACCAGCGCGGTGAGCTGCTCATCAACACCAGAGCAGACCTCTTGAATGATTTTTTTCTGCACTTCTTGGATCTGGTTAAAGTTGGGCACATTGTACACATGTTTGCTGTGAGGTGTGGAGGCCATTTCCCTAAGCTCATCCTCATCTGCTCCTTTGATGCCTGAGTTGGAAAATGGAAAATACAACAATGGTAACCCATGTGTTTTGAACTCACTTGCTGCATTGCAGATGTCGTCAATAAGTTTTAAAAGTATTACAAAAACAACAGTGCTTTTACTTTTACAAAGTTAAAAAAGGGACCTTACAATGAACAATCAATGGAAAATCAAATGGTTTCCAAGAACAGACAGACTTTCACATGGGGGAACTATTCAACAAAACACTGAATAATAAACCATACCTAGGACAAATATTTCCACTCCAATGTTCCTAAGTCTTTTAGCATACTCTTCCACTGGGTCCTGGGATTTTCCATCAGTTATGATCATGGCTACCTTCGGAAACCCTTCTCGAGATCCAGCTGCCTCTGTAAAGATGTTCTTCAGCAGATAATCTATGGCATCACCTTGAGACAGAAATATAGGCATGTAAGTATTTTGGATATGAAGCATTCTAAATTTAAAGACAAGGTACACTTAAAAATCAAGGAGCAAGTAATAAATTGCAAAGTAATGCATTTTTTTTTTTAAAAAGATGGAAATCTATTTATTGAAAGCAAAGAATCGTGAATAAAAATATGATTTGTAAGATAAGATTTTATGTGATTAATTATGAATATCTGAAAATGTACACCTTTCTGATGAACACCTTACCTGTCATGGTGTTTCCTCCTTTGTATGGCAGGGAGTTAATGGCTTGGAGAAGGTCTCCTCTTCGGCTGTATTGAGTGAGAGGGAATTCTGTGCGAGTGTCTGTACTGTACTGAACCACAGCTACTCGAGTTTTGTCCTCTCCGATGTCAAAGGCTCCTGCCAGGGCGGCGATGAAAGTACGGATATGCTGAAAGTTCTCTCTGCCCACACTCCATGAGCCATCCACCAAAAACACCAAATCTGCTATTGCGCTGACAGAACACTCTGAAGAAAAGATTGGAGAAATAACGTCAGTTGTGAACTGAACCATTAAGACAAAAACATTCCAACATTATAAACAGTAACATTTTTTGATTGATCCAAATCAGAAACAGTTTGAGGTTTACAAATCGGCAATGAAGCAGATCATTTATATCCCAAATTAAACCCATTTCCAAAGGGGCAAATGTGCCAGAAAGGTAAAGCTGCAATAGCTTGGTCGTAGAACAATATTTTTACATTGGCCCATTTCTTCTTCTGTCGGTCTAAATAAAATCAAATCCTTGACAGCTAGTTGGCTCAGACCTACACATTCTGACATCAAAGGGAATATTTGCCAGTGCCAAACAGTGGGCTGGTATAGTTATTCCAGCAGATGGAGGCAAAATTGTGGCTTTATAGACTAAACATTTAACAGAAGTTCCACCAGTCACTTTTAAATCCTATGGGGCTTTAAATCATAGATGAAATTCTCTGGTTTTAGGTCGACTCTATTGGAATAATTGGCAGGGCTTACATGGATGGACTTTAATCCTCATTCCCCCAGGACTCATTGACTCTAAATTTTGTTCCTCACATCTCTTAAGCTTCATTCCTAAAAGGACATTTTTTTCCTACAATTTCCCTGACGTAATGCTGAAATTTATAGCATCAAAGAAGAAGTTTGGTTAAACAATTTGGGCAGCTGTGAACCATGTTCTGAGTGCTTACCCACGAATGAGGATTTATTAGCAGGATCTATATATATTTGTAAAGTTTCCGCAAGAATCAACAGGTGTGGCAAGCATGTTAATTTTCAGATTTACTGCAGATGGACCTCACACAATAAGAAGAGGGCAGGATGAGAAAGGATGTCTGATTGAGAGCCAAAGTCTCTGCCACATCTTTTAACCATTTCAAGAAAAGCACTTGCACCCAGGTGGCACAATCTATACGTCAATTCTCTGCATCCTCCTCCTCCCCTCTGTCCTGATGACGCATAACAGAACCCTCGTCTCCTAGCTTCAAGCCTTCCTTTCCTTTTTTCTTGATGCACAGACTGGTTTCAATTAAAGGAACCAATGTGTGGCTTCCCATTCACTGCTGGAACCCTGCGTGCTTACTCTGCGACAACTCGACAGAAGGTAAAATGTAGGCCTGAGCAAATTATTCCACAGGAAAAAAATATTATGATGACAGTCATGAGGGGGAAAAATAAATAAGAAAAGAATCTGTGGGGGAATTGGAAAGCCGTGTGGAGGGCAGGTCCTGTTCAGATTTTGGTTGACACTACAGTAAACATACTCACTGATTGCATCTGACTGTGGCCTCCTGACTCGTCCACTGGTATTACTGGACTGAACTGAAACACAGGAGACACTTGGAGAGTTAGCACTGCACATAGCTGCTCCTGACTCATGTGTGCTCTTTTTTTTTTTTTTTTTACAGCGGAAAAAGGCATGAAAATGAACACATCATAAAAGCTGGTCAACAGGATCCCAACCACATGCACACAAACACATAATGTAGCTTTATGTCACATTAGCCATTAACTGAAAAGTCAGGAACCACATGATGTGTGTCTACTGCATACTCTCAAGCGGCAAAATAAAAATGATGTACTGTAGATTATATTCTTAATGCACTTTCCCTTTGTTGAAAGTGGAGATGGATAGTCTCCATAAATTAGATTTGTAAAATGTGTTTAGTAAGGGGCTTTACGGATGGAACCCTGTGGTTACACTACAGTATGTCATGCATAACCATTTTCAACCAGTCTAAATGAATACCAGCTGAAGTATATGGACTTACTGGTTACTTGTCCAAAGATGGGAATGCTTTCCTCGGATCCATAAAAGGAGTTTATGGACACCGAGTAGTCCAAGTCAGGGGTCAAGTTAGTGATTGACGTCATAGTGGAATATGGATCAAGAGTAAAATCTCTGACCGGTTCATCTGGAAGAGGGAGTTGAACAGTAAATCAGATGTTTGGGTACAGTATCTGTGTCCAGTTCGTCCATATGTGCAGATGTGTTCAGACTACCGATATATGGAAGTGCTTGTGTCATACTCACCTGCATCTGATACAACTTGTATTCTGAAGCCCTCTATCGTTGATGAGGGTCTCCGCCATGTCATTTCCACTGTGTTTTCATTTAGAATTTTAAATTTCATGTCTGAGGGGGGTTCCACTGCAAACAAGGGATACAACACTGTTAAATCACAACAAACACAAAGGTATGTATGACTATGATTATATTTGTGATCAAAGTAAAGCATTTTTAAGTAAGCATTCACAATGATCCAACAACAAACACTTCATGACTGAAGCGGACTTGTTTGTTGTTGGGGATAGACACATAACACTGACGTCCATTTGTGAAGGTGACGAGTAAGGAACACGTGACAACATTGAAAAAAGTGTGAGAAGCCATTTTTCAGCAAAATGGCATTTGTTTGAGTTGCCAAAACCGAGACGGCCTGCAACTCAAGCACCGGCATACGCAACATGTGCACAACTCCACACAAACTTTACTAAAGTGCAAACAATGAGTGAACCATCCAACACATGCTGAGTGCAGTCATTACAAATGCATGCCCGACCACATACTAAAATCCCTTTATGATGGATTTGGTCTCAGCATTACAAAAAAACAACGCTGACTTCATTTTCAAGTTACCGATTATACAATGGAATCGAGGTTGCCATGTAGTTGTTGAAGTAACTCTTGACAAAATTGAACTCCATATGTTATATATACATTGTATATAAACATATATCAAAAATAATAAGTGGTGTATCATTTAAATGATTAAAACTCTTTACACAAGTAATTGGCACACATCCATTGCAAACCTTTTAAAAATAATACACAATGTGTCACTGGAGACTCTTGTGTACTTTTTCATTGGCAGAATAAGGCATACAAAGGCATGGGAAAACAAGATTAAATGAGATACTCAAACAAAAAGGCTGTTCAGAAACACTATAATAGAGAAACAGAGTGTGTACATTGATTTAAATAAAAGGAAAACATACAGTAAACAATGTGACAAGACCACACCTCTTCATATCGAGCTCACTGGATCACAACATCATGCATCATGTACATGAGAAAGTTGTTTGGTTCAACAACTTTGATTGACTGGACGATAGTTTCCATGTACAGTTGGGACCACACAGACAGGGATGAAAAATATATTTTAAAATGATATTCTTTCTTACAGCTTTTAGGCTATCAGCTGAAAAAAGCTAGTACAGTTAAATAGAGAACATGTGTTATAATCATTATATTTCATTTACATGCATAAAACGCACAGTGTTTAATACAGAGGACTACATTTAATCCAAAATGTCATATAGTTAGTTTAAAAATAATATATATCATAGTATCTTCAGTATTAGTATTTCATCACATGCCACTTTGCTACAAAGTTAACAGAAAATACTTGTACCATAGAAGTTCATAGTACCACAAAGAACTACATGAATATGTTAGAAAAGAGATTAAAGATCTTATTTTCACTGACTGGCAGTTTAAGGCCATGACATAATCTATTCACCATGTCACCAGTGGTGCTAGTGCATGATGAGATCACAAAAAGGTAAGTGAGCATGCAAAGAACAGAATCAGATATCACCAGACAGTTGTGTTAAGTAGAATAGAAAAGCCACAGGAGGCAAGAATATCATTGTAAAATATTATTTCAGGAGCAAGCCATAGCTTGGGACACACTGAATGCACAGGCATACGACAAACAGCAGCCCACCACATACTTAAATAGTGGGATTGGAGGATCACCAACCTGGCATATCAACTCAAGGAGCCCCGGTGGACCGTGTTCCCACTCATTTTTCCATGAGTGTTCATCTCCAACTTAAACGGTAAGCGGTTTGAATATTTGTGTGTGTGGGTGTATGTGTAGGTATATGCATCTGTAGATGTCGTTTGGAGGCAAAAATTGGAAAGCAATTAAGTTTGAGTGGCATCACAGTGACTTAATAAATTTGTTTTAGGCGGGTTTTCGTGGGTATGGGTTACATGTCTGCCACTCCTACATTTGTTAGTATCAGAACAATGTGTCATAAATTCTTTGCTTCCTTCTGTTTTTAAAATATACTTGAGGAACAAAGGTGGTTGGGTCAAAATAGCAATCACTGGTATGTTATTTGTACTATGTGGTTGACATTGTTATATGGTTATCTGTCCCATCAGTTCTTAATAAAGGACACCTCTGGCTCCCAGGGGCCGGAGTCTGGCTACTGTTCTGTAAGTAACCTCAGTCTCCAGCAAGCCAGCCAACCAGCTATCTTGGCCTGTGCTATTGCCAGAAGGAGAGACCAAGAGGAGGAGGAAAGAACACCAACTCTCCCAAAGAGGCAGGACAGATGCCAAAGTAATTCCACAACATGTGCTGACATTAAACATTACTGCATATTACTTTCCATATGTATTGCAACTCAGCGTTTTTGCGAATGCCCGCAAAGAAGCCCTAGAAAGGCTCTTTGTCTTTGTGCTGTCTGAGGATTAATTTGCTATTCTCGTATTTCATCTTTCCATTCGACTAGTGGAGATACGTGAGAGTAGACGTTAGACTCCTCTCACCCCGCCAAAGAGCTTTCATAGGGAAAAAAAAAATCAAAAGGTTTCCATACCATATTTCCATATTTGCCATTATTTTGGACTTAAATGTTTGCATATGAAATCACTTTGAGTCATATTCTGTCAAAATGACTGGCATATTGTTAACAATATAGTACAAATTAGCCCATATGACATGTACAGTAAAAAGCAATCACATATATCAGCAGTCTATCAGCATAAAATCACAGTTGGAACAAAGTAAGGATATGCACATATAAATACAGTTTCAATGCATTTGGTCTACCTGTGAGTACTTTCATTTAGGTTGAGATAATGCAACATGGTGTAAATGACAATTACTTAATTTTTGACTACTTTTTAGGCTACAGTGTAAACTTTAACAGCATAGCACATGGCGATTTCCCTAATATATATTATTACCCTTGTGTTGTAAGTCTAAATATACAATATTTACTGCTGGAACCATGAAAAATTCATTACAGATTTTACACAGGTTTACAAGATCCTGCTACAACCTAAACAGGACTTTAACAACTTAGAAATATGGGGTCTGTCATAATTTGCAAGGACTTGGAAATCTTCCAGATTTTGCTTAGGAAATGGTGTGAAGACTTGCTATCGTAAAATTAAAACAGTAAGCTCCACAAGGGAAACATTAAGCCATGAAAAGATTTTTTTTCTGTACTGTTGGTTTATGCCCCACTGTTTGAAGATATTTAATTAGAATTGAAAAAAAAAGACATCTAATGGAAATTAAATTATCTTTTGTGTATTTGGTTTCTTGTGGTTGCCAAATCTGAATGAGAAAATTGCTCCAGAAGTATTTGTTTAAACCATCTAAATTACAGCCTAAATGAAAGTAAATGAGATCTGGATTCTGATTTTACATCAGAGCCTGTAATGAATTTTGACAGACAAATACACTACAAATGAGGGATAAAAGCAGGACAATCATCGAGGAAACAGTCAGTAGTCCAAAAGTCACATAGTCAAATAGCAAACACAAAAAATGACAATGACTTTATTTAATTCATACAAATGTTTGCAGTACTTCCATGTCCTGACTGACAATAACAAGAAAAACTAATTCCTGTAACAAAAACAACCAATAGTGACAGATAGGTGAAAGAAGAGTTGAAGGAGACAGAGGGATGAGGAAACAGAGTAGGTCTGTGTATGTAAGTGGGCTGAGGCCAGGTGGTTTCATTTACCTTGAGCATCTATGGAGGACAGCAGAGCTGCAAAGAAGGCAGCTGTGGCCAGTGACAGCCTTATCTTCATGTTTAGCCCTTTAAGGTCAGCAGCGCATCAATCAATCTGAGGACAAAGGGAAAAACCATTTTAAGTAATGGACTGGCTAAGATTTAAAACACTGTACCTTGACAGCACATCACCTTTTGGAACCACATGAAAGGGACTACATTTCTTAACGTATTGCTGCATCAAGATATAGAAACTGATGTCTTTAAAGTAAATGGGCATACAGTATTAACATGACCAGTGGCCCCAAGACTACTCATCTGAATTATCTTCTTCAGACATGGAGCAGACAAATAGCTGCTGTGATCCGCTCAATTATTTCTATTGTGATGGAATAAAACCACAAGATTCAGACATTCTTACATAACACATGCCACACCTTGCTGCCAGCTGACGCCCATGCCCTGAGGTGCATATTACTGAGTAACATACAGAAGGTATTTAGTAATGATTATCTAAAACTATTTAACACATGCTGATCTGGTTTGATGTTATAGATGTAGAAAATACTTCAAATTCTTTCTAGCCTTTTGAATAATTTCTAAGGACTGACTTTGCAGATCCACACAGTACCATCTTACAATATTAGTTATAAGGGGAAGGAGTCTTGGTAATCATGAGGTCATGCAAATTATTTGTCACAAATTACACCTTCTCCTCCTTGAAAGTTCAAAATATTCCATGCACGAAGATGAAAGCAACAGTGTCACCCCTTCCTTAAAAAGTCTACTTTCTGAATATATGATTTCCTCTAACTCTGAACACCCATTCTTTAGTACTGCTGAACTCTCATCCACATTTAGTGCTCTTGGTCCTCTTTACCACAGGGTATGCGCCCCGCCTGGTGCACAACGAGCAAAACTGCACTTCCAGGCGCAGAGAGGAGCATGATCTGAGCGCCCTCAACACACAGGAGGACTCATCTAATAACACCACAAAATTGGATCAAATTCACAGTAAGTATGTCAGCACCGCAGATGAAATATAACTTGGCCAAAATAGTTCCACTTCATCTTCTCCAAAGAGATAATTAAAAAAATAAAAAATAAAAATAAAAAATAAAACTTTAGGCATTTTCTGCATACTTTAGTTCTTTTCAGTCATGTGAATTAAAGTTTTCTTTCTAAAGTTGTTTTTTTTCTTGTAAAGAAATTACCACAAAGAGGAAACAGCAAATAACTAGAAAGAGCAGAATAGTTAAAAATCTCGAGAAGAAACAAATTAATATAATCCAAAACTGATCATAAAATAAAATCGCTATTCCTACTCTTAAATGAACTGACTTAAAATACATATTAGACAGTCTACTTACCTATTCAGCCCCCCTAAAAACCAACCGAGCTGTATGTGCAGCCTGCTTGAAGCCTCCTCCTCTGGAAAGTAACAGAGGAGTTTCAGGAGCTGCGGCTGGACCCCTCTCTCCTCCCTGGCTACTGGAAGCTCCGCCAGCAGATGTCCAAGTAGGAAAAGCCTCTTTCCAAGTGGGAAGAATCTTTCCACCATCGGCTACTTAATAGGGGGGCAGTTCCCTGCTCTCAATTTACCATCATAAGAGCTTCTTACGAAACCTCTGCCTGTCAGTTGATGTGTCCCCTGCTAAGTCAGATCCCCTGTTTGGAAATTACATTTTTCCCTGCATTCCTTTGGTCTGGAGATTTAATGAGTTTCCAGTGCCAATGTGACTTCACAGCAGGGTCATAGTTGGCCAGACAAAACTCTTTATATCCGCAACAGGCGACCTAAGCCAATGTATTTATTCACAAGTCATCTGACTTTTTTTTTTTTTTTTTTTTTTACATTGTTAAAAAGAAATCTGTTGGCTCTAGTGATACGATTGTTATGCAATAGAAACAAAAACAACAGTGGTACTAATCTGTCAAATTTACTTTACAAGTTTACTTATTATGTAGACAACAATGAAAATAGCTTTTGTCGACAGTCGCAACCTTTTACAGCATTTCTTCACGAACTGATTGTTTTTTGGTGCCCTCTAGTGTTGAAAAAAAAGTCCTACACACATAAAGGCACTAAAGAAGACACCACTAGATTTTTTTTTTTTTTTTTTTTTTTTTTACTGTCACATGATTTCCACATCCAATATATCCCAAAAGAAACATACTTTCATTATTATTCCCTGAACCTTTGTTGGAGAATTCATCAATAAATAGTATACTGTACATTATGCAGTTGTTTTATTACACAGGCAGGTGTTCCACTGTGGGTTCTTGGGCATTGAGGCATTAAACAGTTCAAACAAAACAAATCCACTGCCTGTGAAGAGACCAGACAAGTATCACAGATGTGACTAGGACAAAGGGTGGAATTATTCTCCTCAGATTCATCCTCAGATTCATCCTCAGATTATAGTTATTTCACTTTCAAAGCGAAGCCACTGACGTGAATTACATTGTAATTAGCAGGAAACTGGTACTTTTGTATTGAGCTTCAAGAAGAATGTCAACATACCAAACACAGTGACAGCCATTGTGGTTCTGTAGAGCAGAGCATCCTTTGACCCACCCTTTAGATGGGTAGGTAAACAATTATCCTCCTGCCCAAAAAATAAAGACATATAATTATTAATAAAAGACAGGCATTAAAGAATTTAGGGAGTCTTTGTTCTATGCTATTTATATTACAGAAAAACAAATTTCAATTAGTTTATATAGTATTTTGTATATTAATAAAAAATAAAGAGCATATGGTTTAGCATCATGCCTGCCAATGTTAACCTCCCAAACCGGTTTTCAGTTTGCTGGCAAACAGCATAATTTCTATATAACCAAAGTGATTAAGTGGTGGCATATCTAAACTGTGCAATGGAAAAATGCTTGTTCAGGGATTTAGAAGCAAGGCTATGGATTCTGTAAATTCTGCTGCACTGCAAAGATCAGCAAAGCCTGCCGCATTGGACTGTTGATTTTGCAATGGTTTTTTAATTACCAGTTTGCGTGCAAAATTAGTATAACTCCAAACCGCGCTTCAGCTGAAGGTCATTTCTAGTGTAGAGGAAAAAACCCATGATACATAATTATCTGTGAGGTTACAAGATGATAAATTTAGATTCTATCTTCAGAACCTGGGAATAAAGTAGAAGCTGTAAAAGTATATCAATCAGTATTAAAGTATTTCTCACATTAAACACTGACAACTGAATACAAAGATTTTGATGTCAAAGAATATAACTGAATCATAATCAATTATTTTCTAATCTATCAAGCTCATAGAAAAGAAAGAAATGTCCCCCTTAGAGTGATCCTGTGGATTTACAGCTCAGGTTCTGAAACAATGATGCTGCAAAGGTCAGATGGGATATTAATGCAAGTTAATTATATGTTCAGTACCCAAAAAAGCATTAGGCCTACTGTACCTGGAACAGTTGTTTTGATTTTACAGTGTTGTCCACCTGTTGGCGAGCACTGCTGCTGATAGACCGCCTGGAGAGACGGCAGATACCCTGGATGCACAAGTACTTAATGGATGACTCCATAGTTTCAGCACGTATAATATAAGCATGACAGTGAATAATGATGTGAACAATACCTTAAAGTTCCACATGAAATAAACCTACAAAATCCTTTATTTCTAAATGTACTGACCCTGACATTTGTACTTTTTGTAAATACACTGTTGCCCATAAGGATGGAATAATTTTTTTTTTTTTACCTCTTCACAAAATGATTCTGACAATGTGAATCATTCTTGATAGATGAAGTGTAACTGGGACTCAGTATGTAATCATTGTACCAAGTCAAAGGTGATTACTGATGTGTATAAATAGGAATAAAAAGAGGAATGTGTCTGAAAACTAAATTACATCAACTATATGGGCAACAGTGTATAAGATTAAACTACTTGTCATGTTAAAAACGTATCCTCCTGAGACCCAACAATACATTTTTGTCCTCTGTAGGGGACAAGAGTTTCACAACTTTACTTTAAAAAAAAAAAAAAAAAAAAAAATGCTGTCCACTGCAAAGAACATGCCATAAAAAATGTATCTTAAAAAACTGTTGCATCAAGATTTTCCCAATCAAGGCAATTATTTAATGTAAATAACAAAACAAAACTTTTACTTTCCTGGGTCTCAGGAGGGTATCTTAACCCAAAAAGATGTCTGTGTTCAGAAATCCTAAATACAAAAACTCTGATTCTCACCCTTTTTATTGTCAGCCTTATTTATATTCTCATATAAATCAGTATGTTAAGAAACAGTATTAATGAATATATGATACATAATAATGTTCTGAATATTAGTCTGTCTTTCAAGGCGTTTTTTCATACATTACTGTTTTATCTGTAAAACTTGAAACTTTAGAACCACAGGAAAATGAAACTACATCAAATATAAGTGATATCAACAGAATTAGAAAAGTTTTATGAAAGTTGAGCATGATGACTTGAAGGGAATCAGCACTGAGTCTGTTAAACTGATGATGCTCCATTCAGATGATAGACAAAATAGTGACATCTACTGGAAAACTCTTGCAAAGCACCACGTTCAGTGACCCAAAATACAACTCAAAGTGTGTATGTTTTGTATTTAATTGTTCAAACAGCATTTCATTTTGGGCTGATGTTCACAGTTGGTTGACCTTAAAAATAAAAAATATTTCGTTTTTTTCTTTATATGATATTACTTATTATGTGGATTCATTAGATGTAAACATAGAAGATATTGTTAACCTTATTATTTTAAGTAAATTTCATATTCATTGTTGCAATGGATAAAACATGAACCCCTCCATTTATTTTGTTTATATGTGATTTTATCAAATATTACAGATCTCTACAGTGAATTGAAAATATGTCAAAAAAAAACAAAAAAAAAAAAAACTTTACTCTAGCTTATCTAAGTCCTTGCTGTTTTAAATATATCTTTCCTTGGTCCTTAGAGCTCTAATGTCCGGTCATATTTTTTTTCTTTCACTATTTTCATTACACTTCAAATGTCTTAATCTTTTTGTTTATTTTGTTTCAGATATTGTCAATAGCTCTGTTTTATTATTCCACCATGTCCCCTAATGTATTTCTGTTTTACTCTTCTGTAACATTTTCCCATTCTTGTTCTGCAAATTGCTTTGTGTCGTTAAAAAAAAGTGTGTGTGTTTTATGTTTAAGGTGATAATATAATGATAGTGTAACGCCTGTTCAGTTAGCTACATTACATACATTTTATTGTATTAAAATGAGGTTAAACCAAGTATTATCCGCTTATCTAGCTACACTTAAGATAATGGTCACAAACCAACGGAGTTTAAAGTTAATTTAGACAATGTCAGTTTATAAACGTGAGTAAATTATTTCCGACATTGTTTAACTTCACTTTACTGTGTAGTTTGTTCTTAGTTTTGGGACTGGTGACTTATAACATGTTTAACCAAGTACCGTTACTCGAATTCAGACAACATAAATGAAGAGTAATACACTAGAAATTAAACACTGTCAGGAATATTTCATTGTAAAGAAGCTCAAAATGGTTGTTCTCTTACCATAAAATGTCTATACATTTTAGCTAACTTCGGCTCGGTTTTAACGTTTCTAAACTTGGGAACAGCACTAGGGCAGCGCGTGCAGGAATGTATACAAAGTCAATTCCCATAATGCCTCAGTAAACCTGTCATATCCCATAATGCCTCAGTGAACCTGTCATATCCCATAATGCCTCTGTTTAGCCTGTTATTTCCGGTCGTGACGATGAAATGTAAGTATACAGATCAATTATAAATGATATTTTAGAATTTGTGTGGTCAATATGGGTTATTAGTGATTTTTTTTTTATTTTTTATTTTATTTTATTGGGGAAATTTTATGTTCATGAACATGTATTTGTGAAAAAAGTTCAAAATGTTTGAATTTTCATATGTGAATCCAAAATTTATGTTACTTTATTATTCCTAGTAATCTCAAAAAAGCAACAAAAACCATTACAATGTATCAAGAATATTCTGAAATGCAATGATTACACCCCCTTGCAATAATTGTGCTCTCTTTTTATTAGATGTTATATTTTGTTAGTTGTCTGTTGACTGTAATGTTTGAGTATATCGTTGTGGTTCCTTAAAGTTAATTTAATAAAAAAAGAGAGAGAGAAAAAAAAGCTATAACATTATGACCACTGACAGGTGAAGAGGTATTAATTTTGATTATCTCATAATCTCATAACAATGGTACCTGTCTGTGGTTGGGATATATTAGGGACTAAGTAAACATTTAGCCCTGAAAGTTGAGTAGAAATCTAAAAGTAGAAGTAAAGTATCTAAAGAAGAACAACCGGATCTCAACCAGCTGAGCATCTGTGGGAGCAGAACATCATTACCACCTAATATTGTGTAGGTTCCCCTTTTTCCACCAAAACAGCTCTGACCTGAGGCCTAGACTCCACCAGACCTCTGAAGGCGTTCTGTGGCATCTGGTTCAAGACATTAGATCTCTAAAGTCCTGGAGGTAGAAAGGTAGGACTTCCATAGATCATATTTATTTGTCCAGCACCTCCCACATATGTTCTGTTGGCCTGAGATCGGGATGTTGTTCCTTAGTCCATTTTTGGATGGTACTAACCACTGCAGACCAGGAACACACAAAAAGACCTGCAGTTGTGGAGATGTTCTGACCCCATCATCTTCTATACAATATAACTCTTGTCAGTCACTCCAACACATGAGCTTCAAAGACTACCGGTAAATGTTCACTTGCTGCCCAATATATCCAACCCACTGACAGGTCCCATTGTAATGAAATTGTCAATATTATTACCACTTCTATTAGTGGCCACAATATTATGGCTGATCAGTGTATATGCCAATGGTATACAGTAAATGTAATCAAAGATGTATGTTGGTAAAATAAAAATTAAAGGTGAAAAAAAAAATTGTTGTGGCAGTTAATGATGTGCAATAAAATCACAAATGACACCAACACATGGCCTATTTCTTTAATTTGAACCAATAGACATAAAAAAAAACCTGTAAACTTAAATAGTTTACTATTAACTTATCAATGACAGAATATTGTAACACAAAGTGGACTGAAAAGGATGAGACTAATGTCACACTTTTAAAGTGCATATCATTTGGTCAACATTGAAGTATGCCATGTATATATAATTTAAAACTCAAGCCAAAAAAAAAATCAAGCCAAAAATTGTGCTCTTATTAGCCAGGCATGCTTCCCAAACCTGGGAATTTAGAATAGTGGATAATACGGAATGACAAAATAGAGAACAGTATAATTTTCAAAAATAAGCATTCACTGGTGAGACGAGACAAACAGTATGCTCAATAATGTCTCACAGTAAAACCAGTCGCAATTGAGGGTAGAAAGAAAGCCACACTTTCGGTGCTGTTTCTATTGAATATTGTATGACTTTCTAGGAGTAAAATAAGTCTCACGTATCACTGCTTTTCGAAATTGATTCCACAAGCAATGATTGTCCCATCAGAGTTACTTCAAAAATCACAGAGGTAAGTCTATGAAATATAACAATACATTCTTCAGCAGGACATATTACAGTACATATTATGGACAAAACTTGCATTAAAAATACATACATCCTTCAATAATTAAGCATTTCATCAAGCACTGCTAAAATAAAACAGATACAGTATAGATAAACAGAAAATGGAAAAACTGAAGACTGTAAATTACATTCTTAGCAGCCAACTTGAAGCTAAATGCACAGAACCATAAACTGCAGCATCCTTCATTGCCTTAAATATGACTAACATAGGGTGGCATGAGACACTTCAGACTATTGCCCTTACACAAACACACAACAGACATATACATAGACCAGTGTATCCACACTCAAATCATCAACCAGTCCACAGCGAACCCATGGTGGGTCGCCCAGGCATGCAGAGATGGGAAGACGCTGTACGATAACTGTTTAATTTGGAATATCTGCACTGTTGTTACGAGTGTCATATTTATGATGTATGATCAGCAGAACCACACCCAGGAAGAAGCAGATGGAGCCCACAGTGATGTAGGCGATTCCAAGGAATGGGTTCTTTCCTCCCATCCAGGAGATGGTGCTCAGGATCATCCTTTTACGACCATCAAAGCTGAGCACAGGGTAATCTGAAAGGACTTGGTTAAAGGAAAAAACACTGGGCAATTTGACATCAGAAAAAAGTACATTTTACAACAGTATCTAGTCATAGTATACACAAAGACTATTAATATACCCTACTTGTTCACTTAAATTTGTAGTGTGATTAAATCTGTTTTCCTCAGACGTTGAAGTTTAATTTTTAAATCCCTAATCAAACCATTATTTTCAAAAGGAATTTATTGTCAGTAAGTCAGTATGCTTTGAACACTATGAAAAAAATCAAAGCAGAATAAAAGATTCAGCCAATTCTTGGATAATATGATTAAAATCAGTATCAGTTTTGTTTATTTATATATGTAAAATACACTACTGTGAATAAGTCTTGAACTGCCTACAGTTTTGTTGTTTTTCTGGATTGTAAAAAGCATGCAGCTTTATCTGATTTATCTACTCATGTTACTATTTTAGGCAGTTTAAAGGATACTGTAAGTGATGTCCAAGATGTATCTGCCACTGGGCAGAGTGGGAGTAGTGCCAGACTTCTTCTGGATGATACGATAAAGTTTGCGGAAGGTAGGTAATGCAGCCGTGCGCATCCACACAATGAAGTCCTCGTTGATGAAGCCGTTGTTGTCAGCCTCTGATGGGTCGAGCTCATACACTGGCTTCCTCCAGTTCACTGGCTTAGTTGTGCCTGAAAGACAAGAGGCAAAGATTGGTGAGAACCCCTTATATGTTAACAAACCTAAAGACTGCTGGTCACAGTGTGTTAAAATCACCTTGGAAAGTGACAGTGAGGTTGGTGTTTCCACTGGGATTCCTGAATTTAACATGCTTGTCTGTCCACCATGCAATGCCCTTCTTTGCCAGAGGTATTGGAGTTTTTGTGCTATTGGAGTCAACGTAATACAGGTCCAGAGTGTCTGGAAACAGAGAAAATAACACACGTAAGTCCCCACACAAAACAAATTCTAACAGAGGTCAAATGCTTCTTCATCTACTAATTTCATCTAAATGTCAGAGGGGCAAATGTTCACTAACCATTGAAAAGGCTGTTTGCTATGGCTCCACATGGAGCAATGGGCAACCCATCATTTGTACGATATGGCTCACACTCTTTGCTGGGGTTCTGTCAAAAGCAGCAAGTGTTAAAATGAAGCAGTCAATATTTACTGCAATCTCTATATGAAATCAAAGCACAAAATATTCACACTATACCATTAGAGCAGACAGATCTCCGTTCAACTGGCTGTCATCCCTGGACTTCACATATCGTCTGTGGTTTTGGTAGAAGTTGGATAAGCCATAATACATAAAAACATTGCTCTGTAAAGGAGATGAGATCATGTTATAAGCAGAGTGCACCAGAAGTCTGACTGCTGTCAGACTTCACAACCAGTCCTGCTCCCATTAGATCAATGCACAATGTGTAATAACAACCCTCCCTCCACTCCACTTATGTTATTCAATCCGTATTTATATATTTATATATATATTTATATATATATATATTTTTTATATTTATAACCGTTTGCACTACATCATATCGAACAATATTTGCACTCTCCTTTTAAACACTTTTTTATTCAAATTTATATGACTGTTTTTATGTGTATGTGTATGTCTGTGTATGTTTTTTTTATGCTGCTAACAACACTGTGAATTTCCCCATTGTGGGATCAATAAAGGAATATCTTATCTTATCTTATAAGCTAAAAACGTTTTTGTGATTTATCAGCTACTGTTGTGCATGGCTCAGTTTACTAAACACGGAACCTAATTTGATTCTCAAAAAAAGCAATCATAGGACATGTGGACATATAACTGATATCATAGCTTATGTTTTGATACAAAACATTTGTTTTAATTATGGCTACAAGTTTAAATTATGCTACATTTAATGAAAACTCAGACTGTGGCACAGGTTGGTCTGAAACTGAATTATAAAAAGAGGCTTGCTAAGAGCTTTTTATAACTAATCAATAAAGCTTTCTGGAAGCTGCAAGACCACATATTTTAAGACTACAATAATCAATGGTAATGAAGGCTCCAAACAAAGCTTGAGTGTCCCATACTTTGCACTTAAATAGATCTTAATGGACAATCAGGTTCAGGAAAGCATTTTTTATTGCACTTTTAGCAGCACTATCAAATTTGAAGCTGAGGGCATCTATTATTCATGGTGTCCACATACTGTAAACTGCTGCAGGACTTTAGCTCACCTCAAATGGTTGCTCTAAAGTGAAATTCACAGAGCATACACATGATTGTGTACTGTTCCAGCTGAAGTTCTTGGCACAACTGTAGCACGGACTGTTGATGTCCACCCCAGTGTAATCAACCTGAAAAATGAAGAACAACAATATGCAGAAGTTGACTACTACACTTTCTGTGGTTATAATATAAATGTTATAAAGTAGTAATACTAAGATGTGCATCTAATATTTTGTTTATCCTTATTAGTGTAAATCAGAACAATATGAAAGAACCCTTTTGATAAAACATTATAAAACCAAGAGACTAAAGCTTGACCATGATTATGACCATAGTATCAGTTTCATCAAAACGGAAAATATGTGTCATTAATCGCACTGCTGTGGCTACATGTAAATAATGAGCTGCTATGGCATCCTCTGCTTAAATTACATGTATAACCACACTTATTCCATCGGATAGTCTTGGCCTGAGGATACACACAAACAACAAATGACATTGAAACAGACGTGACAGTGGCGTGAAGACATGAATAGAACTGCACCTCAAACTCTTTGATGTTGTTTGAAGTCACATAAAGGCCGATGCCGATGGGAATGAAAATGAGCCCAATCACGAAAAATGCCGGCAGGACGGTGCCGGCTGTCAGAATTGGCTGCCAGGCTGGTAGTCTCTGCTGTTTAAAGGCTGTGTTGTCCGGCTTTTTACTCTTCACGGCCCCTGCTCCGCCGTGGCTCGAAGAGCCGGAGTGGTGTCCGTCCTCTTCCTTAGCGTTGTAGCTTGACGCCATCATGGCTGCAATCATCTACTTCGAGCAAAATAATCCACTTTAGTTGTCAGACGACGTTTTGTCGTTAATCCACAACACCAAAGAAGACAATAATCGTTACGAAAAGAGGTAAAACTGACTAAGGACTGTAATTTGCTGTTTTACTACACTAAACATCTATCCAAAGTAGTACTGACTTATTCTGTTTTGTTAATCTCATACAGGAGGAAGAAGCCGGAAGCTTCTGCACCAATAGGAGGCGGGAACATGTGTTACATCATCATAGAAAAACACACACCCCTTTTTGTTATGTGTGCAAACAAACGTGATGCGAAGATCCTCTATTCTATCGTAGTCTATATAGTCTATTCTATTCTAGTCTATTTTTTATTTCTATTCTAATGGGGTTTTGGTGGAGGTTAAGTGTACATCAGTAGGTGCGTTTTCATGTATGTATTTATTATTTAATGTTAGGAAGTATTACACTCGATATTGGAATGGCAAAATGTGGAAAACGCCAAATTCCGCCTAATAGAAAATAAATAAATGAACATAAAATGAACATAAAACATAAATGATTCAAATTGCATGCTTTAGTTGGTAAGGGGAGATCAAAGCATATATTTTCTGCTCTGTTAATGTCAAATTATATGTAGTTGCTTACAATAAACTGGCAGTTTGTGGAAACACTATATCACATTTTCTGTTTTTGAAACTTGTGGCTATCTAACTGTAAATGAGTGACATGCATTCAATTTTCAAATTGGAAGATAAAATATATTGAAATGGAATATTTAAAGTCAATAAATGATCTAATAATATCTAATAGCACCCTTTTTTTCTTTTCTTTCCAGATTAGCATCAGTGTGTGAGTGTGAAGGGCTTCAGAGGGCTACTACATTTTTTTGTATTTAAAGGATGTTTTAGACCACATTTAGTAAACATGACATTCCTCAACTTTGAAACTTTTCTATGTTGTTTATAAATGACATAATCTTGAATTACAATGAAAGAAAAATACTCAATAAAGCATCATACTCTCATTTCAATGGACCTTTATTTAAAATGCAATTCAGTACAAATCCTTTACAGAAAAATACATAATTTAAATGAAAACAAATACTTTGACCTATGTGTCAAATTCCTTATAAAATATATTAACAAACTCATTACATTTGAGATAAACACTCAAAGCTAGAACCAGTTAGTAGCAGCACAGTCTGGAAAATGTAGCCCAAATTACCAATAAAGTACACACAGTAAAGAAAAGGAATATATATATATATATTTTTTTTAATCTAAGCACCAGAATTGGATATGAGTCCAATATGTACATAAGAATTTACAACAGATGTCTTCTACACCCTGCACTGTCGAGTTAAATGGAGACACATCAGAGCTATTCTCATCTTGTGGTATATTTCATTGGTATATTAATCAGGCCTTCCCTCCATTTTGAAAAGTATTACTATTCACAGTGGATTTCTTAACTTCTATCCTCATAGACTGACTCTCAGCACGTGACTCCATCTTTACACCACCAGAAATCCCAGGGATCCCAGCACAGCTTTTCCCGTCTTCAGGCTCTTGGACATTGGGATGCGGGTCAGCCCTGTGCGAGGTGCCTGGGCATCATGCCCAGTCTGTTTGACAATAGGGAGAAAGAGTACAGTTTCTCAGGAAGGAAAATGAGGCAAGGGAGCACATAAAGAGAACACGATGCAAAAGTAGTGGCAAATAAGTAAAAAGAAGAAAGCATTACAGGAAAACAAGGATTTCTGATTTCTCTCATTTTCTAACCAGTGTAACTGATCATACATATTATAATGACAGTGTGAATAAAAATGTAAATATTTATCCATTCTTTCCCAGGCCCAGTAGATGACTGCTTACACAGGCTAGTTTTCAGTGTGCTGTTAAAAGTACATGGCTGGTTTGTGTCAGCCAGAGGGCACTGAGCCCTGCATGCCCGTTTGTGAATGTAAACACTGCGTAGCAACTATAAATTGCAGCCTGACTGTAGTAGGGTGGCAAAGTGCCACATCATTAGCTCTGCTGTTCTGAAGCCTGCCCCTAGACCCTTTCCTGTCACGCTATCCATCTGATCCACAAAGAGCATATTATAAGGTCCACTGAAACACCCACACAGTGTTGTTCCTTCTGGCACTGTCAAATGAATCTTCCCATAAACTTATTTCACCTTATAAATGGGCCATCAAAGGTAGTTTTTGATCATTTTTAGCAACAACGTTCTCCAGTGAAAGTTGTTTTCCTGCCTTGAGCAGAAAAGTTAAATGTCATGAAGGTGGAGACAGAAATTTCATTAGCAGGTGGATAAAACTGAAGGAATATATCGTTTAACAAAAAACTTACCATGCTTTGTGTCGGTCTAGAAGTGGTGGATGTTACAGGAGTAATGGTTATACTGCTCATTACTTTGCTCTGTGTGCTCCTGGTAGTAGTGGTAGTGATTTGACGGGGAGAACGTAAGACTGTCCCAGTTGATAAGGTCATTTCCTTGCTCTCCATCACAGCAGCTACTGGCCTGACTACCATCTTTGGACTGATAGTGTTGCCTAAATGAATGTGGATCTTGTTATCCTCAGTAGTGGTGATAATGCTGGTGTTGCTATGGCCTTTCCTTATCGGCATTGGGACCATCTGCTTCTCAGGGGTAACTTTAAACACAGCTCGGCCCATAGTCATCTCCTGGGGTTCTGGTGAGGCCGATGCTTCAGATACCACAGCAGTGCTGACTGTCATAATAGACACAGGGGATAAAGATCGGCTTGAGGCAGAGGAGGAAACTCGACTGCCTTCAGGAGACTTGGCTCTGGATATAGTTGTGATAGTCACTGGAGACTTGGCTCTTTCAGGGCCATGAGAGCCAGCAGCAGACTTTCCTCTGTGGGTTGTAGTAGAGTGAGTGGGAATGATTGTGATTCTGGATTTAGGTTGTGATGGATTTGGACTGAGGGGAGCTGAACTAGAGAAAGCATCCTCAGGAGGAGGGCTGCTAATTTCAAGGGTGGCAATATTGTTTTGGCGGTCTGGGGTTACTCGAATGTGTAAAGGCTGACCCTGTTTCTGGGTCATGGTTAACTCAGAGGGCAATGGACCTCCATTAATGTGCAGTGGCTTTTCCAGGTTGGTCTCTTGAGGGGCACTGTCCTTTTTTCTCATCCAGGGAATCCAGGATTTCTTCAAACCCAGGTCACTAGTAGATGAAGGGGAACGCTCAATAGCTCCAGCCTTATCTGTTGGTTTCTTCAGGCACCTCTGCCTAAGATTGCTCATGATGTGATTTTCCTCTTGAACAGACTTCCTGATAAACACAGCAGGAGTATCTTCATCTGCCACCCCAGTGGATGCTGCCTCTGTTTGTACGCCAGTGGACGTCACAGCAACATCCATCATTCTCCTCCCATTCATACTGGGCCGTAGGGCACGACTTTGACGCTTTGCTATCTCCAGTTCTTTGGTGAGATGAAAAACTTCAGTTCCCATGTTCTTGGCTTTCTCCTCCTCTTCCAAGAACCTTTGCTGTAAGATAGAATAATCCACTTGTAGCTGAGAAAGTTGGTCTTCTTTGTGCATCAGTTCATGGATTTTTTCCTTGAGGGCGACAACATCAGCTTGCATTTCCCTGGTTTTGGCCTCCTCTCTCTTGCAGCGCTGTTGGAGGTCCTCTTCCTGGCTTTCCTCTTCTCCTTTCTCAATTGCTTTGTTCCGTGCTATCTGAGTCCTCATTTCCTCCACCTGTTGGGAAAGAATGTTGGCCTTGTCCTGTTCAGTAATGAACCTTTTCTCTAATATGTCATACTGATCTTCTGTCTTGATCAGATCTCCTTCTACCACCTCAAGTTGTTTGAGGCGATTTTTCAGTCTCTCAATTTCAAATGTCAACTCCTTAACTTTGTTGTCATCTCTTTTAACATGGTCAGATAATCTAGCCAGGTCATATTTGACTGAGTTTTTCGCTGCCATCTTTTCTGCTTGTTCCAGTCCGTCTAATCGTTTTTTCATCTGGCTGACCTTACTATTAAGATCATTTGTTTTATCAATTTCATAAGCTAGTTTAGTGCTAAGCTCTCCTTTTTCTATATTCAGAGTCTCTACTTTGGTTTCCATTTCTGATTTCATTTTCAAGAGCTTTTTGCTTTCTTCTATCAGTTTCTCAGTCACCTCCATAACTTTGCTCTGCTCAGCTTTGACCATGTTATTCAAGTCCTCCTTTTTCTTCTCATCTGACTTCATTTTTTCCAGAAGGGTTTTTCGTTCTTCCATTAAAGCAACAGTCAGTGACTTAAGCTTACTCAAATCATCCTTAAGGCTAAGCTCGGACTTCTCTAACTTGAGCTCAGAAGATTCAAGCTCTTTCATGCGGATCCGGAGGGCTACAACTTCATCTGAGAGCTCTTTGGTGAGGCCCTTCTCTCTTTCAAGGGCAGTATGTAACTGTGCACATTCAGCCTTGCTCAGACTGAAGGCTTCCTCAAGTTTCTCTAACTCCATCATTCTTTTCTGGAGCTTCTCTACCTCCTGCCTGAGGTCTTTACTTTTATTATCCTCTTCTTGTAGTCTCTTTCTTAGCTCCTTGCATTGATTTTCAGTCTTAGTAATCTCTTCATCCTTTCCTTCCATCTCCAGCACCTTCTTCCTCAAGTTCTCCAGTTCAGCAATCAAGTTGGAGTTGCCACTTTCCCCTCTGCCAATCTTTTCCCTCAATTCTTGCATTTCCTCCTCACATTTCCTCAAGGTGCAGTTCTGTTCTTCTAGCTCCTCCACTTTATGTGTAAGCCCTATAATTTTGGTGTTGAGTTGTCGATTGGTTGCTTCCTGACTGGCCAGCTTAGCGCTCATCTCCTCATGTTGTTGGGTGAGTTTGGCGGATTTCTCTTTAAGCTCAGCCTCCAGGCTCAGTACCCGGTGGCCATCCTCCTGAGCACGCTCCCTGGCTTCACTCAGTGCCTGCTCACGCTGCTGGAGCTGCTGGCTGAGTTCCTGGACCCGCTGGCACTGTTGGTCCATTTGCTCCAGGTGCTGTTGGCGCTCATTGACCAGCATCAAGGCAAAAGACTTCAACTTTACCAGCTCCTCTCTCACCTTGGCCAGACGTTTAGTGTGTTCCTTCTCCTTTTTTACCTGGTAGGCTTTCTCAGTCTCAAGTAGTCTCTTGAGTCTAAAAAGGAGAGGAGAACAAAGTAGTTTCAGTATAACATCTTATTAATTATTCCTTTAGATTACACCAAACAAAAATTGTGTTGAATGTTTCTCTTGCTCTCAAAGACAAACAACCTTAAGGAAATGCCTGAAAATAAATTTTTAAATCAACACAACTACATTTCACAGGAATCTGTGAATTTCTTATTTTTATGCTGGGTTTCACATTCAAATGTGAATAATACAAAACACACAGTGCAGAATAAGCAATAAGATCTCAAAGGAAAACTGGTCCATATGTCACCACTCCTTCCAAACATTCCTGCTATTTTCATCCATGTTGATGAGGCAAAGACTAAAACACAGACTGCAAGTGAAAGTTTAACACCCCCTCACCAAGTGGTCTTCTTTTCTTTCAGCTTCTTTTTATGCTGCTCATGCCTATTCTCATCTCAGGCTCCAACAAAATGCATGCAAAGCAGACTGAATGCAAAGTTGCATTTTTTTCTTTGTACACTCCCAGAGACGTCCTAATGTAATATTCAACCTGAACATTTTTGCATTGCAAAGGGATCCAAATGAATATGGACACCAGGGCAACAAGGTGATTGTGTATCCACAGCTTAAATAACTTCTGAAAGTTCACAATGAGCCACATGAAAATAAAAATAGCACATTCATGACTGAGGATACAGTCACCTCAGAAACAAACACACACAGAACTTACCCTCAGTGGATGCACTAAGAGCAGCAAATAATCATTGTTGCCAGCATTCAAGATCCACTGAAAATGCAGAAGAAAATGCAGGAGCCTCCCTTTCTACAAAATATCCACTGTCACATTCCAAGCATGTTATCAGGACAATGAAAGGTGAATAAATACAGTGAAGCACTACCGGACCTCAAGTGAATGATGTAACCTCCCCCATATAAGGGAGTAATGTGTGTATGAGAGTGTGTGCTGCTCTGCTTTGGACACTGTGAAGGGGTGGGACCTTTGCCACAGGAGGAGTGTTTTGTAAAACTCCCCTAATTTTCATGCTTTCATAAAACATAGCAACAGGTCAAAGCAAGGGAAAACACTACAACCAGGGTTAAGAAAGTTTACACGCATGTTTTGCTAAATATTAACACTGCCATCCTTTGGTAGAGAAAACCATGCTTAGAGCAAGTTTTACATGAATTAATTTATAACTCTGCTTTTCAAAGTTGACAGGAAATTGCCTCTGCAGACCGGAAGCCATAATCTCTCTGGTACAGTAGACAGGAGAGATTGCCTGCTGTAGTTCTACTCGAGGGGAAACCGGACTAGAACTGGGTTCCCTGCAAAGTCTGCATGTGATGAGGAAACCAGATATGGATGAGCTGGATGCCTCCCTTGAGGTGCGGGAGGATTGAGTGTAACCATGACAATAGGTTTATGGACTGCTATACCCAGGCCGTTGCATTGGGACTGTGTATAAATAAAGTCAGTCATACAAACTAGGTTAACAAGAAAACAGGATAGGCTGTGCAACTCATGCAACAGTGCAAACGTGGCTAAAATACAGCCAACACATCTATGTGCAAACACATTCATTGGAAATACTAAACTCCAATTTGTGGTTTGTAAGTTGCAGTAAACATGTCCATTGATTCACATTACCAACAGCCTCATTGCCAAGTACGATTAGTGCTTGGCTACTGTACTGAGAAGTCCTCCAGATCTCTGAGTGCAACTCTAAAAATTCATACTTACATAGTCAGATATCATTGACACCCTAGAAATTGGCACTCTAAAATTACTTTCATGTAAAGGTCACCACCATGATGTCAGTAGTTTTGGCACCAAAGGTTATGTTAGAGCTACAGCTTTGGTATATAGGCTATGTCTGGTTTGTTACTAAGGAATACGTAGGAGGAAATAGTACATACAAATTAGTTGCAAGCTACAAAGTTAATTGCAAGGAAACTACTCTTCCTTTAGCAGTACTTTCCTATTTTTAGCTTTGTTCATTTAGTGCACAACATTGTACCATAGTTTTTAGGGTACTGTAAGTTTATTAAAATTGTTTGAATGTAGGTTTGGCCTGTTAGGCAACTAAAACAGGCCTTTAAAAAACTACATAGACTTGCAAATACACAGGTGTAACCCATAACCTAACATTCACAACAGAACATTTTTTTCATCATGGAAAAATATATTATCCCATGTTTCCTGGGGAATTTGCTCAGAGGCACTCCAGCCCCTGATGTTAGAATGCTGAGGATTGAGGTAGATGTGACCTGCCAAAAAGCTGTCAAAACATTGTGTCATACAGTAATGGCCTCTCTTGACAGAGAAAAAGCATTATGCATTAAGCAAGAGTGTTACTGCGATAATGTATAGTACATTTGATTAATGTGGTGCTAAAAGAAAGAAATCAGAAACAAAGTGAATATCCGATTATTTGAAGGCAATAACAATGACCCTACACATAATGTACAAGATGTATTGAAAGGCAATTGAAAAATTTGTCACTTCTGTCATAAGGGATTAAAATACCAAGAATGCTGTTTTTTCAGTTTTACTACAATTATCACCTAGAGATCATCTGTAGGTCTGCATTTTCGTTTTGTGCATGTGTTAAAACTCCCTTCAGGAATGAAAGCTGTTTCTTCCGTTAATAACGGTGCATACCACTAAGACACGTAGAAATTCAACTTCTTGACATATAAATTGCTCTCTTGTGTGAGAGTGTTAATGGTTGATGGCTACCAGTCAGAAGTACATTCTTCAGTGCCCATCCTCTGCATTCCTAGAAATGTTTGGCACAAGACCTTTGACTTTTCACTCTTCACGCTCACCTCAGTTTTAAGGAGATCACATTTATAAGGATGAGCTGATGATATACCTCCATCTCACCTGAAAGGGTTGATGTCAAAACAGAGCTGCGCCAAGTAGGGGTGTCTGGTATGTGTTTTCCTATGGAGGTGTTGGCGTACACACAGTATGTTTGTCCAAATATGTCATGCTTTAATGCCTTTTGGAATGTGTTTATGTGCAATTTGCTTACATTACATACTTGTCTGTACTTTGTGAGTTGTTAATGTGCTTGTTTTTAAGACATTTTCTTGTGCTGCCATTTTCTGTTTTTGTGCTCATACATGACTCTCAGTCAAGTGGCACAACTAGACACTTTTCTCCCCTGATGGGTCACTTAGAAGATTCACAGCTCTGTAGAATCAAGTTAGATGAGATATTCTCTATTACTTTCTCCTGCAAGGTGACAGAGGTTGACCTGTGCATGAGCCAAAGAAGCTGCTGGAAGCTATCTGGCAGAAGAACGAGGTCATCTTTTTCCAACCAAGGATCAGATTGATGTAAACTGGCACTGAACTGTACCAAATGCTTCAAACTAAAGTTCAGGTTTACTTTTCCAGAGTTGAGACAACATGATGATTCAACGATGTCTCTGACACCTACCTGTAATGTCAAAACTACTTTTCTCAAGATGGTCAGAGACAGTTTTGCCTTTAAAAAAAAACCTTTGACTTTCATCTTCTGTTTTTATCTCTCCGTGTCTGTACTCATTCATCCATGCATTTGACTGCAGGTTAGATATGTGAAATTAGGTTCAGCACGATGTCACTCACTTCTATGACAGCCTACCGTGATATGTGGATTCTTTTAAAATTGCGCAAATTACAGCAACCCTCTGTGTCCATCTCTCTCCACATTTCTAAGTGTCTGTGCTGTTGTATGAATGTAATTCAGCGGTCTTGACTGTGATTTAGCTTTCACGGTCTGCTTCCTGTGTCCTGCAATAAAAGCTGAAGGAAGTGTGCTTCCACTGGGTCAGTGCAGCAAATGAGCAGACTGAAGTTTTGACAGTTCATGAAATGCAGCCTGTAAGTGCACTCTGGTATGTTCTGCTATTTGTAGTGCATTATAGAGACTCTGTTTTAGCTAGTATATCTGTTTCAAAAACTACAATCACTATAATGGCACTTTGCACTTTACCCATAAAGACTCAGTGCTGTTTGTAGCAGTTACCAAATGAATTTTTCTCTTTATTTAACCCTTCTTAAGTGATTTATCACCAGTTATTACATTTTTATCCTCTGTATTTTGCATTTTTAAGTGTACATCATGTATTGACCTATATTTAATTTACTAATCATGTAGATGTTCATGAAAACTTAAATTAAAGTTGGGGGTTGTTATTATCAAACACAGAGAAAACTGAAGAAAAAGTGACTTTTTCAGCAAAGGTATTGATAACTACGTATAAAAACAAGTGTCTCCATTCACTGTCATTGATCCAGCTCCATGAGTTTTACTGGTGAATCAATGTCATAGAAGATGACGGTGTTTCCACGTTCACTACAAAGCCTCTGAACGTCCAAATGGGTCATATCTGATGACCATGAAAAGATGACAAGCTGTATTTTACACCAATTATTTACATTATTGATAGGATTAGTGGATCAATAGGTATTAAACAGTTTAGATCAGTTTTAGTCACCAGTGGCTGTTCAGGTCTTTATGGGTTAAACTCGATTGAGTCTTTTAAAAATCAACTAAGGACCTTCTGGTTTTGACAGGCTTCTATGACAGTTTACTGTGATATGTGGATTAGGGGAGGTTTTATGACCATTTGTTTTTATATTTTTATGCCTGTGTCTGTGTATATAGCTGCGTGCTTTTATGCCTGTGTATTTTAGTTCTGATTTTATTGTAAAGCCCTTTGTGAAATCTTTTTGCAAAAAGTGCCATATAAATAAACTTTATTGTTATTATTATTATTATTATTGTTGTTGTTGTTGTTGTTATTATTATTATTATTATTATTATTATTATTATTATTATTATTATTATTATTATTATTATTATTATTATTATTATTATTATAAATGTGCAAAAACATACGAACTCAGAAAGTGCAATTACTACATACAATATCCTCTTACAGCTATTGTTTGTGAATATGAAAGTCTGAGCCAGAACAGACAGTGATGCCTTATGGGAATTGCAACAAATACATTTCCCAACAAGAAATGGCCAATTAAACTCTTTCATCTGTGAATGCTTTAATTAGTAGGGCCTCCTTTCTCATACGCATTCAGTGCACATACTCACTCACATCTGAGTTTGTTTGATCTCTGTGAGGCCCTCTGCACACGTGATGTAACTGTCGCCTCTCTCTAACATTACTCAGTGTGAAACTCCATTTTTCTCTCTTACTAGTGCTTTCATCCACAGCCTCCCCTTGACCAAACAGAGGGTCACCAACCTCAGAGGTGACTTCACCTCACAGATGATGTCATGGGAGATTCACTCCTTTCAAATGGCCTTTATTCCCTAAGTTGCTTTTCCTCCTGTTGCTCCACCCAACGGCCTGGTCTCCTCCCCTCTCTGTGCCTGACCTCCCTCTTTCCCACAGCAAACAGCCTGACCTTCTCCTCACCTACAGTTTCCACCCTGCCTCTCTCCTTTCATTTCTACTTCACTCGCCTCTCATCCTCAAGCTGTGGTCCTCTCCCTGTCAAACGAAGGTATGTGAGGTTATCACTTTAGTAAGCAACTCCCCCCTCCACTACACCCTCTCTCTCGCTTCATTGGGTTGATGAGACCATCTTTCACACATTCCTTCTCTCTCCATGTTTTACTCCCCTGTTCCTTTCAGCAGTGTCTTTGACTGGAAAATTCCTCATAGGCATTTGTGCATTATTACAGCAAATACAGACATAAACATGGTAATGTAACATAATATTACACATAAATTATACATATAATTGTAATTTTCCTTTCAAATATATAAAATCTGTCACAGAATGTGGTCAGTGTTTGAAAACTGCTATATTTTAGAGCAATGTGATACACAATTACTCTTGACTAGAAATTAAAAACATACTCTAAGCAGTTATAATACTGCAGTTATTAAAGGTTCAAGCTCCTTTATAAAGTCTAGTTGTTCATTTCTCAAATGTTATGCAGTCTATTTTACATTATAAAACAAGCTACGTGTAGTATTTCTACTTTGACAGCTCATATAAATATAACCAAAAAATATCACTAGAGCGTTCATAATAAAGAGATCTGAAGTTATGGCAAAGACACAAATGTGTTGGATTATAGCGATGTGTTTACACTTAGTTCAGCTGAGTTTGATCATGAAGTTTATGAAGGTATTACATGTCTAGGTGTTATGTTTATATGTTTGCAAAGGCCACAGTTCAGACTAAACAGTGACAGTTCAGAAATTGTTTGGATGATTCCCATCTTAAGTGGAGCTAATAATAACATAATACGTATAGAAAACAGGTGGTTTGTGTGGAGCTAACAGGGCTATAATGTAAACTATGAGCTGACGCAGTGCATGAAGGTTTTGAGACTGTGTTATTTTGACAAACAGGTCAAAGAAACAGTCATAAGAAAACTTGATGATACTATAATACAGATGTGTGTAAACAATGAGCTTTATACTTTATTCATAGGGTTGATTGGTTGCTGGTTTTGGTAGTATTTTATGTGTTCTGATATGCGACTTCCCCCTGCTGTTGAGAGTTTGGAAGATTAATACTACACAGAAATATGCTTTAAATAGAAGAGGCCAACCAAAAAAACATCAACCCAAAACTCATAACATTTACACACTAATATCAAAATGCAGGATTAGTATGAGACCTTCTGCCCTTTGGTTTAAAAGTGAACTTCCAGTTTCCTCTCCTTGCCTCCTCACCTTTCTCTCTCTTGCTCCAGGAGGTTGGTGAAGTCGTCACTTTTGTTCATGTAGTCTGCATGTTTGCGTTTCTCTGTGTCCAACTCATGGACGGTGCGACGGTGGCACTTCTCAGCGAGCAGCAGCTGCCCGAGCATCCTCCTGTATGTTTCTTTGTGCTTCTCCTGGAGGCGCTCCAGCTAAAAGGAAGAAATGCACAAGCAAATTCCAAGAATACATAAAAATAAACCAGTGACCTGTTTTATGAGGACTGCAAAACATTTTAAGTCTCACTAATGAAAAGGTCACAGTGTTTCCTCAGATGATACAGTGATTATGAAGATGACTTGCTGATGTTCTGGGTAGTTTTATGATTACTCAAGAGTCTGGGAACTCTGTTAATAAAAAGTATGTTTAACTTGAACTGGGCCAACAACAACAGAAACAGTGCTGTGTCCGATAGCTGCCCACTGACCTCAACCATAGGCTTTTGGTAGACACTGTGGTCTTGCAGCTTGGTGCCAGTAGCGAGACCGTCCCTCTGCAGGGCCTGGAGGGCTGAGCCAGGGACCGCAGAGCCATAGCGTGATTCAAGGGCCTCTGGGAAACTCTGTTTGGACTTCATCATGCAGATAACATCTTCTCTGGCCTGAAATCACATAGTAAATTAAACTGATGTTAACCAATAACTGCTGCTGATGGATAAGGTTGCAGTGCATAAATGTGAGTGATGATGCTGTTATGATGATCTTACACATTTTAAAAAATTGGTCCCTTGGGAAAGTCATGGGACATAAGCCTGTTTTCACTGGTAACATGAACTGTCATTTCCAACCACAAGGTAGAGCTGTTGTGCCAAAAATGATAGTCCATAGTAATTCAATTCAGTGCAAGCGTAGGCAGTTTCAATACAAATCATACTTGTATTCATGCATGATGAAAGTAGTAGTAACACCCTCATTACAGCAAGTGTATTCAGAATATTACGGACTGACAAACACTGTTCTTTTGTGTGAGGAAATTGCTGTTGACAGAAAGAACACCCACCTGAACCTCTCCCTCCATAATTCCCAGTAGTTTCAGCAGATCCTCTTTAGACAGATCCATGAAGTCCCCTCTCGTTTCCCCCGCCTTGGTGGAATCCAAAATCAGCTGCTGTTTGTCAGAGATCACCTCAACCTCCATTTTATCCTCACCCTCTGTCTGCTGAACTTTGGCCTTGAGGCACTTCATAGACAGACCCACCTCCTGTTCTTGCTTGATGTCAGGGTCGCCCTGTGGAACCCCAAGCCCACCACTGGCTGGGGTTTCCACCCCGCTGCTTTTGGACCTCATCTTCTTCCTATATCAGACAAAAGAGCAAATTGTTTATAGGATTTTTTGCACGTTTTATAATACCCTTTTTAACATTTCTTCTAATCCAATTGAATCTCCCTCATTTCATGCAGAATATCTTGTAACATGATCACAGTTTACAGCTTTATGACTATGGCCTTGGTTCCTTGTAGTGAAACTCCCCATTTGCTGCCTGACCCACTTTTTTCACATAAGATGCATATTTTTCACTTACCCACAACTGCAAGTAGATAGAAAGGAGTGATCTTATGAACAAAGTGTAAAGACAACTAATGGGATGTTCAAAAATCAACTTCTCTAAATCTGGCTATGTATATTACTTATGTATGTATGTATGTTTCTATTTTCTGTGCAGTTGCAGTCAGTCTTTCTTGACACATCCTGTTCTTTCACAAGGGCTGTGTACCTCTTGCTGACTTTTGATGATCTGAAAGCATGTTTGTGGCACCCATGGGTGCTTTAACCTTCTCTGCTGTCATTAACAGTCTGAGTCAAACATTTTAACCAGATACCGAAAATAAATCCGTTGATGACAGACTCTAAATTTAACCTTGCTATTTTAATCACTTATGACTATACAAGACCTGTTGAGGTGGCCTGATAGCATGATTGTGTTGATTGCTTAAACACACAGTGAAAGGGGTTGGAAGATAATAACACTAAAGGGATATACAGCATATACTATCTATATACATACATAGATTACTTGCATTGTGCACTAAATGTTCAACAGTGTAGGGATCAGGAGATGTGTGCCTCTCTTAGTGAGTTTGTGTGTACGCATCTGCATTTTATACAACTTGTGTGTGTGCTGTCTTATAGCAGCTTTGGGACTCTGAGCAAGTGCACTCTGTGATTGATTTCAGATATGACATCAACAGCACTTTTTAATTGCAAACAGAAAATGCACCCAGCCCCCAAAATCCCCTTCCAGCACCCTGATGATGTCATAGCACCCTGACCTCTGAATCATGCATTGAGATATCCTGAACAAGCATGCCAAAATGTCAAGAATCCTCTCTTAACACACGTGCAAACATGTCATACAAACACGAACTCCTGCTGACTGAACAGATGTATATTGTATAAACTGTGAGGATGAAATACATGTTAATATTCACACACACAGTATGTCCACAGAATCACCTCTGAGACAGTCTGCAATCTGGGAGGCCTGAAGTGGAACATCAATAACTTTGTGAATCAGTGTAACTAGATTAAAACAAGATGTTCTGTGAGAAGTCACTGCTAGAGAGGAGGAATTAGACCTTCTACATGCACTGTAGACAGACTTGGCAGTCAGTTTATCAAAGGCTTTGCTTCACCTGAAAGAAAAATGTTTATCATCTTCTGTAATAGTGGTGAGTGAAGTTAAGATCACAGTGAGTTTTAATGATGCCTGAAACCAATTTCTTTGTATCCCACCTGCTTCCAGGAAAACATCCAAGGACATGAGTAGAAGGAGAAGAATATGAGATACCAGTGACTGAATGTTTAAGTTCAAACCAAAAAGAAAAAAAAATCTGACAAACCAACAAGTAAGTACATTCCTTATCTTAGTTCTGGGAGTTCAGTGAGTTCACAGTGGCTCTGAGTAGAGCTGGTTCTTAACTGCAGATTAATTGCAGTGCCTTCTTTCCTGTCCATAACTATTAGTTTCAGCTGTGGGTGCACTACTATTGAATCAAATGTCGTAGTACAGAACTATGCACAAGTGCGTACAGTGTTTGTGCCACCATTCAAGCAGCGCCAGTGAGTTTAAATGACAGTGAAATGCCCAAGGGGTGGACGGCAGAGGGCATCAAAACGGGCACAACTGGGGCATCAGGTTGATGAAACGTGCAGTACTGTAAATGACTTGGGTAGAGTTCGTACAGTAAGCACTAGCAACAAAATGGTTGACACTGAGTTAGGCACTCAACAGTTTATTTTTAATTCCTGGGCTGATGCCATGAAAATCCAGAGAGGCTTCTGTATCAATTGCCTCCCTGGTTCTGTGGTGTTACTCCAGTTCAACAGAACAAGCTGCAGAGTGTGGGTGTGTCTGTTGTTGTAACTGAGAATGGGACCTTAAGTAACATAGAAATTGGACAAAAGAGATTCGAAAGAAAATAACCAGTTTTTCTATTTGCAAGCATGTAAACGTAGGTGTTTTTGTTGTTATTGCCGAGAACATGAAGACTATAAGAGAGTTAATGTAAAACCGAAATTCGGTGAAAAGGAAGACAAGGAAAAAAGGTTTTAAACTGATCATGAAAAGTTTACCAGATGTACGTTCATTAAATTAGACCTGTAGTACAGTTCAACAGCCAAAATTAGCAGTGAATATTAGACAGCTGGACTATATTTGTAACTAAAGGACCTTTAGTGATTTATGCACTAAGGGATGGCTAATTATCTGGACTAACAAGCATTTAAGGTTAATCCTTTTTGGCATCTGTAAGAAATAGGCTAATAGACACAACTATTTCACTGATTATATTGTTGACAAGAACTTATCACCATGGCCAGACATTGTCATCACACATATTTCCGATGACCCACTTTGACTGGTCAGTGGAACCTTCATTTTTGCGAATTATCCACAACAGCAAATGGAGATTCCAAAGTCACGTGGCAACATTCCACCCTGACACGAAACATTCTCATTTGTGTTTATGGAAAATAAAGGAGCAGTAGTGGCAGACAATGTGCCTTCACACTGAGGACTGTGCCAGACCTCCATAATGCCCACACACATTCATGGCATCTAAGCTATACACACAATGTTATCGACTGACTGGCCCTGAGTATGAGTAGGGCTTACACCCGACGAGACTCCAGTCAAGGTCTAAACCTAAATTTAAAGCGGAACCCCAAATCTATCCCATTGGTCAAGTCCAGCTGTCACATACATGAGTATTTTTAGGTCCCAACAAAACATGTGGCCCCATACCAATGTTAAAAAAGGGGGGGGGGGGCTTTAAAATTTTCTTACTGGTCAGCAACTCATTGAATCCCACAGATGGCCTCTAAATGTCTTCTCTGGCTTGAAATTCCATTTATTAAAAGCATCTCAGCTAATAAAGTAGAATATAACACTCCAGCAGCTGCAACAATGGGAAGTAAACATTGTAACATGAGACACATTTTCTATTATTGGTGAATAATATAGAATAATTCTAAACATGTGCATTTATTCTGAATATAAACTCTAGATGTTTATATATAGAAAATATCAAGAACAGAATAACAACAATTAGCGAAAATAAAAAGTATAAAATGAAGTAGGTTGTTTTCTGTCTACATTTTATTTTGAGAAATTTAAAGCTGCAATTCTTCTACACACAGAATTAACATAACTGCACCCAGAATTTAATAAACACAATGTATTTTCCTTTGGGATATTCAGGCAAGACCATTAGCATTAGCAAGATTCACTGAGCTGAATATATGAAATAAAATATATGCTAATGAAGGGCTCGCTAGGCCAAGTTTAGTGAGGTAGCCCAGGTTATTTCTCTATAACATCTGTCTCTGTATGTTATATTTTCAAGTATAAAGCTGCAATACTGCTATGTAAAGAGTTACTACACATAGATTTTACTACACTCATGTATTTACCAAAAGGAAATGCAGGCAAGATTATTAGCATTTGCAAGATTAGACTAAAATATGCATGATTTGTAAGGCTAGCAGTTTAGCTACTAGCTCAGGCTTTTTTCTATTGTTACTGTCTCTTTCTTTGCGCATTGTAGTTCACACATATTAAACAATAATACTGCTGCATGCAGAGCTAACCACATAAAGTAGTGTTTTTCAACCTTGGGGTTGGGACCCCACATGGGGTCACCTGGAATTCAAATGTGGTCGCCTGAAATTTCTAGTAATTGATTAAAAAAAAAAAAAAAACTACTAATAAAAAATATATGGCAAGTTGAGAGAGACAATCACAATCCATAAAAGACATGAAAAACTGTGCAGCTGAAACTGAAGCACTGTGGTACTGTTTATCTTTCAAATGTTCATTGTGGTCAGTTTCAGATGCTGCAGCTCTTTCATAATTCATAGTTTGACTTATTGTTTGTTCAGTATTAATTGTCAGCCTTGTGAATCCAAGCTGGACTGGCTATACAGATCCTGACCAAGGAAAATAAAATTCTCACTTTGTGCAGTAATCTAAACCTGGCTTTACTGACTCTATCCATAATAATATACATTATATAGACTAAATGTTGTCTAAAATTAACATTTATTTGCAAAATAGTATAGCAAACAATTACATGATCAAAAGCAAATGAATTTTATCGATAAAAATGTCTCCATTTCTGAATGTCTGGGGTCGGCAGAAATTTGTGATATTAAAATGGGGTCACGAGCCAAAAAAGGTTTGGAACCACTGACATAAAGAGTTTATGTATTTACAAATACAAAATTCTGGAAAGATAGTTAGCATAATAAAGATGTTACAGACGTTGTGTTTGTGACGTTAACATTAACAGAATGAGAAAGGAAAGGGACTGGTGATAAAAGTATGGAGTTCAGCCAAATTCATTTGCCAGAGCTGAAGGATGAGGACAGCAGCTGTGAATAAAGTAAAAGTGTTCTGTAGGAAAAAAAATTGATTTGTTTGACTTGATTTGAGTTTGATATATTCACACCACAAGCCTGGTGTGACTAAATAAGGAGTGGGAAATGTTCTTTGCATGTGAGAGTTTGCTAACATGTTTTGCCAGAGGACACTGATAAAATACAGTACGTTTGAAAAGCTCTTCCGCCCTGACAAGAAAAACACACCAGCACGCCAAGATACGGGAATTTCAATCAAATCTGTAGCTGTGGATGAGATTTGAATCTGCAAGCCAATCCGTCTGATATTGAAAGTTATGTGAGCATTGAGCACCTACAGGATTTCCCATGCAAGGGTACAAAGCTGCAGTCTGCTCCGGGGTTTTCTTGGACAGTGTGTTCCCGGCTAGACAATCACTGACCTCTCAGGTCAGATGTTACACATTAGCCATGCTCTAAGAAAAGACGTTGTTAGTGAGATGAACAACAAACATAGTTCAACTTAAACATGTACACATTCCCATAGGATTCTACATTTAATAGGTATTTTTCTGATTATATTACCCCATTAAGACCCAGTGCTAGTTTTGTGGCAGTTCTTAAATGAATTTTTCTCTGTGTTTAACCTTTCTCAAGTGATTTATCACCATTTTTTTATAATATTATCCTCTGTATTTTGCATTGTTTACTGTAAATCATGTATTTTCCACTATTTAATTTCCTACATTCATAGTAGATGTTCATGAAAACTGAGAATAAATTCGAAGGTTATTATATTAAAACAGAGAAAACTGAAGAAAAGTCCAATTTTCAGCAAAGATATTAATAACTGATTGTAAAAGCAAGTGTCTCCATCCACTGTCATTAATGCAACGCCATGGGTTTTACTGGTGAATCAATGTTGTACAAGATGACAATGTTTCCATGGTAACTGCGGAGCCTTTGAACGTCCAAATGGGTCATATCTGATGACCATGAAAAGATGACAAATTGTATTTTACACCGATTATTTACATGTATTGATCGAATTAATGGTTCAACAGATATTAAACGTTTCAGTTCAGTAGATGCTTTTGTTCGCTGTTGGATGTTTGAGTCTTTAAGGGTTAAATTTAATGCAAGCATTTACAGCTTGTTTTACTGTAATGACGCCCTCTATTAATACCTTGTAGTAACAATAACTCCAACATTGGTATGCCATACCAGAGCAAAATGTCATGCATAGGTGGTAGGTTTCATCTTGTAGTATTCTCCTGATGTCACATTAACCTGATACTCTCACTGGAGTCGAGCTGTTCAGCAGTTAAGGTTTCACTAATGAGCAAAGGATAAGCAATGTAGGTGGTTTTCCTCATATTATTTCCCCCATTAATGGCTTACTTGCTCTGAGGATAAACAGATGGGCGTTTTGCAGCATAAACAGCCCAGTACAGGTAGTTCCTCAATCAGTCACTTATAAAATATGACATATTTATGATTGTTGTGCTCGCAGCAGTTGTTAATTATTCACTCAGGTTCCTTTTATGTACTCATATAATCCCTGAAGAAATCCACTAAAGCAACAGCAAATCTTTACAAGTTGAAACTGGCTCTGATTTGGGCCATACATTATAAACACAGACTTGTAAGAGACTTTGATATTGTGCTTGTCACATAACATGCCAGTGTGAATATTCTGTCACGTTGTCACCAGCCTTATGGATGGGTCCAGCTGCTATGCAACTGCATAACTCATCTCCATCTGTCTCAATTTACATAATAAGAAATGTGAAATGATCAATTATTTGTATGAACTAAACAGGCTACGATGTAGATTTAAACTGGGGAGCAATCCCTTAGCAACAGCACTACTCTAATCTATTGAGATGTCGTAAACCAAGAGCAACTGATCAAGCACTAGATTCTTCTAGAGTCGTATGCCATTACTGGATATCATCTTCAGGCATGAAAGATCAAGAAGGAGATCAGGTTTTGGTTGCTCTAAGAATAGAAACAGCAAGGCAACATATGGATGAAGCAAAATCAGATATAGTACAACGTCATGAGGTCAGGTATGAAATCTTAAAGCTTAATAAAGCATTAATTTAATTAGTGAATTTTATGCCTTGGTCCATTACTATAAATACTCCATTACTATATTCACTGTACAATAACTCACCTCTGTCTGATGTTTAAACTCTGGTCATAAACCTAATGTCACTCTGCACTTAAATGTCATTTTGTACCTTCATCATACTGAACATTACAATTTATTTTGCACCTTACAGATTAATCATCCAGTTTTTTTTAACCAGGTCTGTTTTAAACTTCTAATCTATTATGTATAGTGTGTTTGCACAGATTCAGATTTAATGGCAAATTTTATAAGGATTTAATATTGTATCAAAATGTAGTTAATTGGCAGGTAAAATGAATGTTGCTTAAACTCATGCTAATGCCATAACTGAATAGGACACATTTAATTGCTTTTGGATGCTAGAGGATAGAAGAAGCATTATCGCTCTAGATCCTCGGGCAAATCTGTAATAACCCTCAATTTGTATGCTGAATTTGTATTCTAAATGGGTCACATTTGTATAGGACTTTTATCTAAGGGGATTTTTCCTGATAAATGGCAGCAAGCGCCTGACATTTTGAAGCCTATGGTCACTAGATGTGTGCATCTTGCTCTCACAGACTTCAAAATGTGGACAGGAGGGGCTGGGGGTTGTACCTGGAAAATGACCTGCTGTAACAAATCAAAGCACCCAAATGAATGTTACCTCATGTCAGTAATAGAGCAGTACCAGAGGCTAAATATAAACTGCACTGAAAGGACCTTATGTATCTTCTGTTAACTCACAAACAGTTAATGGATACATTTTTCTGTTAGCAAGTGGCTGTTGTCGTATACAACCAGATTAATCCACTGTGCATGATTTAACTCCACTGATGGGAAGAGCTGGCAGCTAAAAAGTTAAAAGTCCAGCAAAGATTAAGACATTTTTTTTTCTCAGAAGTTAACAGAGACAAAACAAAAGGGCATTTTATTAAGAGGGTTGCATATCAGGGCTGTATGAAAGTGTCTCTGCCATGTTGTTTTGGAGTTTTGAACTTTTAGCCTGAAGTCAACACATCATAATGAGGAGTGCTTTAGTAACCGCAAAATCCAAAATCTTCCCAAACACCATTCTCTTTAGAATTGCCACTGAACATTTGGTTTGTTTTGATTTGGTGTCAAGACTGCGCTCTTTTGTCTTTCGTTTAAATATTTCACAAAGGATGAAAGAACTAGTCATCATAAAAACAATGAAATGCATTGTTGCAGGTGGGACAAAATACAACAGTGAAGACGTCTGTCTCACAATACACCGCAGAGTCATTCCTTAGTTGGTGCTTTCAGTAATTGTCGTTCAGTAAACATTCATTTTCTCACGGACATCCCTCTGCCAATGGTCTAAGCTTGTCTGTCAGCATTCACTCAAAGGGTCAGTGAAAGAGTTACTCCAAAAAACACAAGTTTAAGAGAAGCGTGACATGGATAGGGAACATGGGAATATCCTTTATGATGTACTGAATCAGGCTCTTAAATCTAAACCAAAATATATTTTCCTGCTGAGAATGATGTAATAGTGCAATGCATCATTAATGTGTTGAGAAATAGCCTGCTACATACTGCACATATAAATACTAGCCTAGTAAGTGCTGATAAACCCAAAAGATTTACAGCACTTAAGATATTCTCACGTGAACGTCATGAATGGCCTCTGTAGCTCTAATGTAATCACGTGTCACGAACCAACTAACAACTTTGCCCTCTTGCATGCTCTATATCAAATGATCTTGAATAGCTCTTGGGTTGCTATGGAGTTTACTGACTTATTTTTAACTAAGGGAACATGAGTTATAAGTGCCACTGTTCTGTGAAATATCCAAATGTGTCTAAACTGCATTTTTGGAATTCAAGACCAGAGGCCCTAATGACTGTGGCTGTGCATGTGTCAGTGACAGCTGTTGTTGAAGTCCATCAGATCTATAGGAAGGACACCAGCTACTGGTTTCAAAGACTGACCAGTCAGTGTTAGCAGACACTGGACTGTTTCTGTGCAAATGCAAATGCAAAAAAAAAAAAAAAAAAATGCAGAGACGCAAACATTACAAGCACAAATACACATGTGCATCGTAGAAGCTGGCAAAGTGCAGGTGAGCTTAAGGCATTAAAGAGTAATAATAATAATAGCTCTCATTTGGGTCAGGGTTAAATGTTAAACTATCTCCTAACAGAGAGGAATACTGTCACTACACCTTTGGGACTGCCTGAAAGTGAAACAAAGGAAACAAGCCGCTCTCTTAGAATCTCATGACAAACAGATTGTGCTACATGTCATAGGTAAACTATGTCTGCTGTTGCATGAGTCACAACTCAAGTGACACAGAGCTATAGTAATGTCATGAGGTAAGCCAGTGACATATATAGTTAATCTAAAATCAATGCTACTTTGGCGCGCACCCAACCGTAGCCATCTAGATTTCTGTTTAAACAGGGAACGTGCTATTGATTTAAAGTAAGACTGACTGATTTACAAGGTGGGACTGATAACTGCCCAGTCAACATTTACAAATCTGCCTCTTTTATGTGGCCATTTGGCTGATTGCTCTCCAGACCTTAAAGAGCATGCGCCAACTTTGAAAGGATGCGTTTCTGTTAGGCTGGAACAAATACAAAAATGTTAATGAGCAATATCGGGCAACCGTTGTCTTTGTCTAGTGTCAGCGGTGATATCACCAAGTGCACAGAGACCTCATCAGCTGGACAGGGTGGGAGTCGGGGAAAGAGGAAGGGTGAGGCTATACAGAGCCTCTGGACACTGACAGATTGGTGGGTCCAGCTCAAAGGATCTTTGACAGCTGTGTAAGCCACACCTGCACTAGACTGAGAGGGAGATACATTTAAGAGTTTCTTATTGGTTTACTCAGGCAAGGTGATATGTGGCTTGACAAATAGACAGCGTCAAGCAGGAGCCATGCGTCTCGTTCCAAAACCAGATGACTTCATGCGCAAGAAATGGAATTCAGTTTGGAGTCATTATGATCCATAAATATTCAGGATGAAAGATGTCATCTTGCTGCAGCTCATGATAGCCCCTAAGCTTCTTAAGTAGTGATATGTATATCTCTATTCTGTGTACTGTAAAAGCTACAGTGAGAGTTACACAGCACTGAAGAGGCACCAGATATGAGAGTTGGAGTCAGTGGCTGTGGGAGAAACTGAGGGCAGAGGTTGTTTCTATATGCATAAAATTTCCAAATATGATCTGATAAATAGGTTGGATTATTTTTCTTTCTCCTGCATTCCCACTGTACCTATATCCCATATTGTCTGGTAAGGCTCGGGGCCTCTCTTCCCACAGACCTCTCTCTAAATGGGTTTATTCATACAGCAGTATAAGATTCAATTCATTGAGAAAAAATGTTTGATTCATGACTGTAATCTCTGTATGCATTGTCACAATGCCAAGGCTGCATTCCTGTTAACACTACTAAGAGAAAGCAAGTCTTGTCTTCTTGTGCGCAAGTAATTCACTCAAAATGTACAAATCCATTGCATTTGAAAGTATAAAAAGTGAACTGAATTAATTAAACTGCATATTGAAGTCATGTTTCATTCATATGGTACAACATTTTCTAATGATGATTTAAAAGAAGCTTCTTTTGAATAGTGTTTCTAAATGATGTCAACCTGATGAAGGATCAGTAGCAAAACCTGTTCCTGAGACTTTACCTGTTTCTCAGTTTGCCAAGAATAAAAGGCTGAAGCTGCAGAGCACATGGATTCCTTTCACTTTTTCTCCACAAAAGGCTAGGACAGAAGAATTCTTTTATATTGACACATTTAGGAAAAGTTGACTAACCTGTTGTTGTGTTGCCCCCAGGTTTAAGCAATTTGTTGTAACGCCAAGGGTAGTCCTATAAAAACAGTAAGGCCGTAGAGTATCCACTAATATCCTGGCTGGTGTGGTCCTCTTGTGGTGTCCGCTTGTGCTTGCTACTGACTGGTGCCAAGAGTCATCCCAAGCTCTGTTCTCTTTCTCTCTCTTTGCTTTGAGTTCGTCAGGTCAGGGAGGGAATGGTAGAGAGCAATAACAGAGCACTGTAACTTCCCTCTCTCACCCTCCTCCCTCTCACAGCCTATCCAGTTCTGCTCTGCATAGCACTATAAAACACACCTCTCATTTTCTTGCCATCCTTTCAAGAAGTCAGTTGAAGACTGGATGAGGCTGGGTATAAAAGGGGCAAGTGGGGGTGGGGGGTTGTAGGAAGTAGGCAGTCAGTTTTTCAGCTCCCTCTTGGTGGTTGAAAGGGGCCGTTGCTTAGTGAGTAACAGTGCAGAGGTGCAGTGTGATGTCCTTTGACACGGGGCCAGAGCTTTTCACTCCTCCATTGTTTCTCTCCCTTCTTCTTAACTAGAGTCACTGAAGCTAAAAGTAAAGTTCTATATTTAACTCATCCTACCCTGCCAGCACAGTTAGCAGCTGAGGCTAGCTGAATGCTAGATTTTTTGGCTGGCCAGTTAGGGCACTAACTCTACCCAGTGACCCTTAGTGACAGCTGAACCCTGCTACGCCATTCTCACATCCTGGGAAAGTCCGGTGACAGCAGCCACCCAAGCCCCAAACACTGGTCCAAGAAACCACCAATTGCTGACTTGGGAGGACTGAGTGTGGCCAAACTCTCCAGGACTTTGGCAGCTACACAGCCTTTTTGGCTGTCCCTGAAGAAAACAATCTAAATTAGACAAGGGAGATAAATTTGAGGTACAGTAATTGTGCTCTGCGTTGATGGGAATAGTTATTTTTGCCGCAGATCTTTGCGGGGCTACCTATGTGCAGGGATGCATAAGAAAGAAAATATAGAAAACATAGATTATGTTTGTGGGAGAGTTCTTACCTACCTGAGGAGATCATTTGTACCCAAATAAAAGTGATACCAATTTAAAAATTAAGCAGTGTGTGGATTATTTTTTAACTGTCATATTTATACAACACTGCAATCCTCATGAGCATTATGTGGCTCAGAAAATGGATGGATATTCACCCAGCATGAATCTATGTAATACTTTATCAAAAAGCACGGTCTAATCAACTATTAGAGTTAGTAAATGACCTCATCGCCAAATGCCCACTAGCACTGAATGGAAAAAAATGTTTGCTGAAAAGTACAGGGTGGGGAAGCAAAATGTACAATATTTTGAGGCAGGGATTGAAAGACAGTGTATGACCAATTAGTTTATTGAAAGTCATGAGAATTTATTTGCCACAAGAAAATTTACATAATAGAAAATGTTTTTATTCTATGTGTCCTTCTTTCTCAATAACTGCCTTCACACGCTTCCTGAAACTTGCGCAAGTGTTCCTCAAATATTCGGGTGACAACTTTTCCCATTCTTCTTTAATAGTATCTTCCAGACTTTCTCGCAATAGTTTTGCTCATAGTCATTCTCTTCTTTACATTATAAACAGCCTTTTTGGACACTCCAACTATTTTGAAATCTCCTTTGGTGTGACGAGTGCATTCAGCAAATCACACACTCTTTGACGTTTGCTTTCCTGATTACTCATATGGGCAAAAGTTTCTGAAAAGGTATGGATAATAGTGTTAGGTATGATTATGATATCAATATATGTTTAGTTTCAAAACAATTGACGTAGTGCCTGCTGAGAAAAAACAACTAAATGTTCATTGTAAATTTTGCTTCCCCACCCTGTAAATGTAGTAAAATGAAATGCCTGAAATTCACTTGCAGGGAAAAGGTTCATTTGCATAAACATCAAATTTAGGAGAACCTGATCTGGCACACCGACAGAAACAAAGTCAAAATATTTTTGTTTCAGCTTTGTTTCCTTCCGTGGTTAATGTGGCTTGTAGCTAAAGATAATTGCTTCCCCTTCATTATTTATTGCTACAAAACTGTTGGATGATTTGAGTCCGATGTCAGTTTCAATAAGACAAGAGAAGCCAGAGGAATTCACCATAGCCTGCATTTGTCTTGTACTTTAAGTTAAGGTCCTATGTGGTCATCCCAATAAAAAAACAATATAATGACACCCTTATCTCTAGGAGGAAACCAAAGCAAACACAAAACACAGCAGTTAACCAACACCTAAGGTCACAGAGGAATTATGTCAGATAGACGCAGACACTCTTACTCCCTCTCAGTGAGTCCTTCTGTTGTTGTAAAGTAGATCTGACCAAGAGCAGTTTTGCTCATGCACAGTTGCAGGATTATTTGGGTGTGGGGTTGATGTAATGTTTTGTTCAGTGATATCCACAGGCCTAGACAGACACCGACACTCTCTGGACAGTCACTTACACACTCACTCTTTCCTCACATGTCTTTACTGTCCCAGGAGCCACTGAATTTGCAGAGAAACAGGGTCGACTGAAAGTTCACCACCGCTTTTAGATCTGCAAAGACAGATTACCTTTTCATTGTCCTGTATGTGTCATTTAAATGAAACGGGGCAAAGAAAACCCCCCAAAACAAAGCACATTTGTTTGACAAACGCCTTCCTCCCCACATATGATGTCATCCCGCTACATGTGGTATCTAAGAGGAAGATCTATCCAAACTGAGGTCATGAGAAGTGTATTTTGATTGAACGCCATAATTCCCACACCCAAAAATGAAGTCATGTGGTGGGATCTAGTGAGGAAGAGGTTTGTTATGATTTCACTCTGTATATATGATGCCCACAGGACGGTGGTCTTGTCTGGGTCCTTTGGGGCTGTGGTTGTGATGAATCAAAGTAGAAATGTGGCCTAGTTAAACGTACGTAGCTGCTATTCCCATACTTATGTAATGATCAGAATGAAAAGCCCTTACATTTAATTAGCACAAGATGGGCGATAAAACATTGTGAGAATTTGGCTCAGTCACGCAGCTGTAAGGAAGCTTTGGCATAAATCTTTACTGATGCTTTTATTCAAGAAAAGATATAAAGACGACAAAATATCATGTTGCGCAAATCTGTTAATGATGTCAATAACCAGACTTGTCAAATATACCTATATCATATTTTTTCCTGTTTGTCTGGATAAGTGAAATTAACTTAACACACACACACACACACACACACACACACACATTTATGTCTTAATTGTTCACTGAGGTCTCTTAACAGTGTTGTGTACTCCCCACTAGTGAAAATACAGTAAGACTGATCCCCAAGGCTCCATCAAACAGTCATGTCTGTTGTCAAAACACTCCTGCAGTATTAACAACCCTCAGTTTAAGGTTCTTCTGCTCAGACATCACCTCAGCTCTCCTGGGTCATTTTGAGCTTTGGGCGCTCTGACAGATGCTAATGAGCTGTCCAAGCATATTGAGATTAGACCAGGCCAAGACAACAGGGAACATTGTGTTCCTGGCATGAAGCCATGGAGGGACTAAGGAGGTTTTTAACAAAGAAGATAAAGACCTAAAGAAAATGACTGAAAACTATAAGCAGATTGGATCAGATTAATTGTGTTTTTAATGAAACTTCCACAAAGTGACATCAGCGCAACTTCCTGGATTACGGTATTTTTATGTTTCTCTGTACGATGGAAAATGGATTTCTAAGTATTATGATACACACAATGATCTGGCTCTGTGTTGTTCCCCTGTACACATTATGAAAACATACGTAGGTTCAAAAAATACACAGTGCCACAGAACACCACTCATTTTATGGTAAATTGTCCTAAAAAGACCAACATGTACCACAAAAATACCATAACACTTGTATCACAGGAACTTAGTGATTACCACAGGAATCTCAATGCTGAAACTACCGCAGCGTCTTTTATGTGGCGCTCTACCACTTTTTTTTTTCAAGGTTGACGGACAAGTATGTCTAATTAGGGTTTGGCTTTTCCACGTACTAGTGTAGCAACAGCATCCTGTCCAAAATGATAAATGTCCATAATTTTGTATTTATAAAAAGAATCAAAATGACATCATATAACAGTTTTCACAGATTACTGTAAACAAGCACAACTTAAGAGCTCAGCTTCTGCACATCTATTGTCAGAGGTTAAAACATATTCAGACTATTTTACTTATATGAGCTTAAACAACAAACTAATTGGTACAAACCAATGAACGCAACATATTTGAGGGAAAAAATCCAGTGTAAAATGATTAAATTAAGACCAGTCTTTCAGAGTGGATATCTGTCAGGAAGTGAGGTATCAATATTTTCTACAATCAGTTGCAATGTTTAATTTAGACAAAAATAAACAATTTCATTCTTTAAGTTTTGTAATTATTTTGTGTTTGCAGGAATACCATGTTGTCATGATCAGGCTGAGTTATCCCAATGGCTATTGCATAAAATTTACATCTGGTTTCACTTTGTGGGGTAGTAAAACTCCTTATGAGAATTCTATAACACACCCAGTAAAATACAGGAACATAATACTGAACTTTGAAATATCATCATAATAGAAGTTATTGTTTAACATACTGCAGACATCACATCTTCTGCGGTTTCTGTGTTTATTGACATTGGTCTGTTAGTCAGAATTGGTTTGGAAATTATATGCTCTTAAGTATTTCTGTCTTTGTTTTTCTTCTGATGTTCCAGTTATAGTGATGACTTAGCCTTTCAGAAATGTTAATTACGTGAGTTTCATTTCCTGTTTTGCTGATCACACATTATAGAGTAGTATAGAGGAAGTGATTCTCTGATTCCATCCTGTGTTCAGTTGGAAACAGAGTAAATGTGCTTCCCCAAAAACAAAACTAACCCATAAAATTATCTTTAACTTCAGGCATCTCTTGAACTTATCAAAGAGAAAGTGTGGTCTGTTTCTGTGACAATATTAATTGGTTAATCTGATTTATTTTGATGATCATCACCTCAAAAAATGTGTTCGATACAACCAGATGGGTGCAGTGGAGATCCTTACGTAAACCCAAGTTTCCCCTCAAACTTATTCAACATTTAATATTTTGCTGAAATGGGTCAAAGTCATTAAATGCTAAACTTACATGCATTATTAAAGTTTCAGATTTTAAAGTTGCCTGGTTATTTAACACTTCTTTTCAATTCTCCCTGGATGCTACTTATATGTAAATAGTGTAAACACAGTGAATAGCCTTTGTCTATGAAATACACAATATTAATACATTTCCATCCTCCTCCCTTCTCTTATGCCTTAACACATAACTTTGGAGGAAAATGTTCTCTTTTTACATTCTGTGGGTCATGAAAACTATATAATTTATGTGATTTCACTTAGAGCTGTGATCACGCTGTGAGTCTGGGATGATGACGATGAAAGCTTCTTAATCAGATAAACCTTGGTTCCTTGGAACACATTTGCTTGGTATTGATCTGTTTTATGCTAAATTAATAAATTACACAATGGGGTGATTATACAAAGGCGCGGTTCCACTTCTGCCTCTGTTTTCTGTCTTTGCTGTTCAAATTCTGTATTCCTTTTCCAAGGTCAGTCACAGCGTGAAACAGAGCTGCCAGTCAACTGCCAAAGCCTGGAGGGGTGCGTATTTTCATCTCATGCTCTGACACTTGTGACCCAGAGAGGGGCGTGATCAGAGACCACAAAGCCACAGGGTTCATTCCAAACAACAGCTGTGCATCACCCAGCATGACAAAATACTTAGACAATCAATTTCTGCCTTACAGGGGACCAGGCATGGACCACCCTTATTAGTTTAAGCTCAGTGGTTTCAATTAGTTTGCCATGATGGAGATGTTTTAACTTAAATTTATAGTCTAATACCATCAGGTACAACATACTTAAGTTTATGTTTATCCAGTGTTCTTTCTAAATGTGGATATAAATGTCTAATTTAAGATGAAGAGAAGCACTGAGCCATGCAAAATCCTATATTTTTTTATGAGAACACATTAAGACAGGAGCATAAATTGTCTGTTTGGCGTAAGTTATTGGTTGTCCTGCAAATAAATCGCCTAAATGTCCCCCTCTCCTGGCAATTTGTTGTTATTACATCAACAGTGAATTGCTTCTCAAGGGCAAAGTAAATCCCGCCTACTTTCATTTGATTCGCCGAGGTTTTGATTCTCCAAAGCTCATTGGTTGTAAGGATATCAAATTGTGACGATTACGGAAGTGTGTGAGGATAACACTACCGGTGAGAAACGTGGGCTAACGTGGATGTATTTTGTGTTTTATGTCATTTGTGTATTCTGCATGCAGTTAGTCACACTCATAGGTTACTTTTTTAGAAATAATGGGGAGTGTCTGACTCCAATCAGTGCTTTTCTTTGCGCTTTTTGTTAGAGACACTGGGACTAAGGCTAACGTTAGCTGTAAATGCTAAGAACTGTGTCAGCCTGGCGACTCAGTGAAATATTGATCTATTTTTCATTTCAGCTGTGCACACTACATTTAGTAGACTGTCTAACAAGGACATGTTGACTCGGTGCTCATTCCGTGTCCCTACATTGCTCAGCTACTCTCTCTCTCTCTCTCTCATGTACAACCTTGCATACATACGTAGAAGTTATGCTGTTATCTGTAATGAACATTTGTTGTACTGGAAAAACCGACAATGAATGTAGAGCTTGGTGACATGATTCAAATGGTTTCCAAATATAGTGAAGGCATACTTGTCCTGCATTTTATGTTTTAATGTTGGTAGTATACTTTTCTGCCGTAGCACCACTAGGTGGTGCGAGATCCTTAACTAAAACACAGGCACAGGGAAGTAGTTTTCAGCATTAATGCCACAGCTTCAGGCTGGACAGAAAATCCTATGAATAGATAATGAAGTAATTAGAACTGATAACAGTTTGGTAGGAAAGGTAGGCATCTATAGATTGAGGCTTTATAATTCTTGTAGTGTGTTTGCTGTACATGGGAAATGCTTGCAAGGGTTAAAATACAACCATGTCTTGAAAAACAATGTCTTCAAACAAAGCACCTTACAACATTCATTTCTTGTATACCTTCAAGTTACTCCTTAACTACTTTTAGCAGAATGGTGGTTGATTTGGTAGCTTTGCAACTTTTAGTATTCTTAGACATGTAGGCCTATTACTAATTCTACTAAGAAAGCTGATCAGTCATAGTTTGATCTGTCATGTGCACATATGTGTTTACATCCACAGTCCACACTTGAAGGATGGCTGCTTCAGGGAAACTGGCATCTTTCCGCCTCCCACCTTTACCTACTGTGAGTGAGCTGATAAAGCTGTACAACCTGCGAGCAGAGAAACAACTCTCTCAGAACTTTCTACTGGATTTGAGGCTCACAGGTCAGTCCTCTTGCTCTACCCTTTTCTTCTGTTTCTGTCCCTTTATCTGCAATGCACCAGTACCTACCTGCTACTGCTCCTTATTACTCTGTCTACACTGAGGACCCAATAGTGAGTTTTGCCAGTGCACTTGACTGCACAGCTCCATATAGCCTTGTTTCTGGGCATTGAAACTGACAGGCTTTTCAGTATGGGTGAGGTTGAGTAGATCTGCTGCTAATGTGAGTGGACCAACTCAATTGTTTTCAGCCCTTGCGTAGCTCACGCCTTAATATAATTATCAGTGATGCAGTGCAGGTGTGATCTACACTCTTGTCCTTGAACAAGGTGACTGTTAGATTAATGCATCTCATCTTCATTGCACAGAGGCACACAGTATTAATCTCAATTTAGATACCTCTGAATCTGATGAAGTTATTTGATTGTAGGGTATGACGCAATTTATTTGATGCATGACTGCTGCAAAGTTGCTGTATAATTCACAGAATATATTTAATATAAAGTTCTGTATATAATATCATATTCCTAGAATTAATTTGGTCATTCATCTTCATCTTTTCAGACAAAATAGTCCGTCAAGCAGGCAATTTGAAGAATGCCCATGTTTGTGAAGTAGGTCCGGGTCCTGGAGGCCTGACTCGTTCCATCCTTAATGCTGGAGCAGCGGACTTGCTGGTAGTGGAGAAGGATACACGCTTCATCCCCGGGCTAAAGGTAAATGAGCCATGATGAACCAAGCAACAGCCTTTTACACACAAGTTTTTCAAGGTGGTAATGTCATTCATGAGGAAAAGACTTAAACACCTCCTGACTGTGGTGTGAAACAATGTAATCTATTTTCAACTGCAGCCCCATTAGCCCCCTGGAGAATGCCTTTTTTTCTCTTTAATTGTCATGTCACATTTGTGGTTTTTTTTTTTTCAGTTGTTGTCTGAAGCAGCACCAGGAAAATTAAGGATTGTCCATGGTGACATACTGACCTACAGAATGGACAGAGGATTTCCAAGAACTGTCTCCAAACCATGGGAGGAAGGTGAGAAGGCTAAGTAAAACAAAAGGTGTTGCAATGAGTGTTGTAAATACGACCGAAATGATTTCTGATCTGGTTTCAGATCCAATATTCAGAATTTGTATGATTTTTGGTCTCAGTATTTTTTGCAAT